>NW_026068193.1:407295-434285 GCF_014885135.2 Alexandromys fortis
CTTAACCACTGAGCCATCTCTCCAGTCCTAAACCCAGATATTTTAAACCAAGGGGTCAAACCAGTGTTCCCTCACATACAAGGTAACTTTTGAACTCAGCAACTTTCTAAGGCCTCCAGAACCTAACACAACCAAGAAGCGAATTAAACTAAAGGCCCTGTTAGTCACGGCTGAAATAAGTGAGATACATTTTAAAATTTTAGCACTCAGGAGGCAGAGGCAGGCGGATCTCTGTGAGTTCTAGGCCAGTCGAGGCTCTTACACAGAAAAACCCTGCCTCAAAAAACCAACCAAAATAGAACAACAATAATTACTTGATGAAATCGGATCACCAAGGTGGAATGAGACCCAGGTGAGGGCCGCTATTCCTTATTCTGCAGAATCCCTCCACTCAAACCAGTAAGAGCACACAGAAATTCCGAAGGTGGAAGAGCACTTCCGTGGTTAGCGTGGCTCTTTGGAACCTACAGCTTCCACCGACGGCTTAGAATTGCTGCTCTGCCCAAATTTCCTGCTCCATCACGCAGCCTCAGGAAGATGCAGCGCTTGAGGCAGGAGTGTGCCAGAAAGTAACGTGTTTTCTTTGAGAGAGGAGAACCAAGAGACATGAAAGCCTGGGGAACAAGGTGCCTCGGTTCCCACGCGCCTCTGGGCTTTGACTCACCGTGTGGCCTTGAAGAGAAACACTCGCGTCGATTCTCTAGGATTCAGCTTTCCTAGCTGTAAAGTGGAGGCGGCGACAGACAAGTCACGAGATCCAGCGAAGGAGAAAGGCGTTTAGGAACCTGCAAGACTTGGAATGATGCATCGTCACGATTATGGTCCTGAGGAGAGGCAGCGGATACCCGGGCGGGGCCCAGGGAGGTGACGCGAAGATGCACCCGGGTCCCTCCCGTTGGCGTGCTCCCCCTCAGCACCACCTCCCACGGGGTCCCACCTCCCAGGACCACTCACGCTGGGGCTGGAGAAACTTTTACCTCCAGCTTGCAGCACCCGCACTACCCTGGTTCCCGCGACAGCCGCTCTCTCACCTTCTACCCCAGGACCGACGGGAGCTGCATCTCTATGGTCTGACTGGTACAGGAGAGGCTCCTTAGGGGCCTTTGGTGTGGCCGCCCTCGCCCCACACTCCTCTGGGAATCTGACGTGCGGCGGTCACTCTGTCTCTCTTCGCGGCCGGTGCTACTCTATGGTTTCCCCCCCCCCCATGTCCTTGAGTACCCTAACTCGGAGGCCCAAAGCAGAACCACCGAGAGTTGCAGGGTAGAGTGGCACAGACTTCGTGGTGGGTGTGGCGGGAAGTAGTTGTAGAACTCGGGGGCGGGGCCTAGCGGCGCTACCTCCGATCGCGGCCTGGTTTTACCATCGAGTCTGAGGGCCAGAGAGTCATTGCAGTAGGGGGCGCAGTGACAGGTTTACCCCGACCACGTTCCTGGAAGCCCGAGCTGTGTTGTGTGTAGCGTGTGTGGGAGACAGCTGCTGCCTGTCAGGCTCGGGAACCGGCAGCCAGAAGAGCTTCGTCAGTGGCTCTCTATGGAAAGGTGTTTTGGAATCCTAGATCCCAGCTCCGAGCCTTAGTGGAGGTCACGGCTGTCAATTCACCGGTGGCCCGAGAGCCAGGCGGAGGACGAAGTGGCGGTGGTGGAGTCTCGCTGGAGAGGTGTGCAGGAAGTAATTAGTCCTTTTCTCTTGGGAATGGTCTACAGTTAAGCCTAGTCACATCTTACTGGGTTGAAATTGGAAAAGGCTCCGTGGAGGAAGTAGCCTATGAAATCTCAATAAGAATGCCGGGAATAAAGAAGGGGGCATTCGGAACCAACAGAACTGAATGGGCCAGAGGTAGGTAGTGATTTGCATATTTGTTGAACTGCTGGTAAAGAAAGCTGTCCTAATGTGGAGGTTCCTGTGTATCCGGTTGTGTTTGAATCCAATGGGAGAAAGTCACCGAGGGTGCTGGAGTAAAAGTGTGACAGAATTGGAGAGGGTCCCGGTATGGTGGCTGACTGATGCAAGCACTGAAGGTCCATTCAAAGGCCACTTCAAGAACTAAAATTTAACTTGCATGTAATAGTTTAGGTGGGAAGCAACAAAAGTTTGAACAGTTCATTGGGAACTGGGTCTAAGAGAGGATAATTGAAGGAAATTTCTGATAGTAAGGCTTGTGGTCACTGATAGCTCAATGGGAAAAAAATCATCTTTGTTGACTCCACCCAATGGGGACTCTTTCTGTCTCAGCTCTTGCGAGGGACCAAAGTCTTGCCTTTCTCGTATCCTGATGCGTGCTTTTTGGAGTTGAGAAAATCTCCAAACCTGTTCTTCTGGCAAAAAGTCTTCTATCTGAAGAGCAAAATGGGTTGGAGAGCTTGGGGTGTTTGCCCTGGCATCCCAACACCATATCTACTCCCCAAAGGATACTGCTGACCTGCCATCTTGCTTCTGTGGGAGGAAGTGGGGCACATCTGATGGGTCTGGCTTCTAAACTAGTCTTGTGCTTTCTCCCAGCTCTGCTGCTCTCCACCCCTAGGTTTTGACAGTGTCTCGGGGCCTGTAAGCATCTGTCGTTTTTGTTTTTGTTTTTGTTTTTTTCCCCTTTCAAGATGCCATTCACAGACTTTATTCTGGCCCTAAAAGACAATCCCTACTTTGGGGCTGGATTTGGGCTGGTAGGTGTGGGCACAGTTCTGGCTGTGGCCCGGAAAGGAGCCCAGCTGGGTCTAGTGGCATTCCGGCGCCATTACATGATCACATTGGAAGTCCCTGCTAGAGACAGAAGCTATGCCTGGTTGCTTAGCTGGCTTACCCGACACAGCACCCGTACCCAGCACCTCAGTGTTGAAACCTCATACCTGCAGCACGAAAGTGGCCGAATCTCCACCAAGTTCGAATTTATCCCCAGCCCTGGAAACCACTTCATTTGGTAAGACTGGAAGCTAGGAAGGGCTCTGAAGACAGGCAGATTAATGGAGGAAACTGGGTTACTCTGACAGTTTTATTCAGGTATCAGGGGAAATGGATCCGGGTACAGCGAAACCGAGACATGCAGATGGTAGACCTGCAAACGGGGACTCCTTGGGAATCCGTCACCTTCACAGCCCTGGGCACGGACCGGAAGCTTTTCTTCAACATCCTGGAAGAAGGTATGAGATGGCACAGGCAGGCGCAGGCTTTTGCTGGGGCTTTGAGGAATGGGGCCGTTGGGCATCAACGGCTTGAAGAGGAGGAATAAGAATCCAAATACTTGGGAGAAGGTTATCAGGACAGAGCTCTCCTTAATTGCAGAATCAGTTGTAATCAAGAGACTTACGGTCTCATCTCCTTGCTTCCAGCTCGAGCACTGGCCCTGCAGCAGGAGGAGGGGAAGACAGTGATGTACACAGCTGTGGGTTCCGAATGGCGTACCTTTGGTTATCCACGCCGGCGCAGGCCACTGGATTCTGTAGTCCTGCAGCAGGGGCTTGCTGACCGAATTGTCAAAGACATCCGGGAATTCATTGATAATCCCAAGTGGTACATTGACAGAGGTAAGAAGCAGCTGGGATCTAGGCTAGTCTGTAGCCAGATGAGGCGACAGAAAATTCTAGCTCCGGAAAAGGGAAAAGAAACCTTGTTTCTTCAGATGCTAAGACCTCCAGACTAGTAGGGAATAGAGCTGAGGTGGAATATGGACACCTGGACCAGAGTACAGGATTCGCTTTAGGTTTTGTTTGTCTTGGTTATGTCCCTAGGCATTCCCTACAGACGTGGCTACCTTCTTTATGGGCCCCCTGGTTGTGGGAAGAGCAGTTTTATGTGAGTAGTCCAGTTCTCTCGACTCTGAACCACACAGTCTTTGCAGAACTGCCCTGATAGGGTGGGGAGAGAGACATGGGTCTGGGAACTCCGAGCGGGGTTAAACCAGATAGACACAACATTGGTGGGTGGTACCGGAGATGTAGGCCTCTGGGGCAGACCTCTTGGGAGTCCCAAAGAGGCTTCAGGTTGCCTAGGCCCTCCTTCTGTGTGTCCGTCCACAGAACTGCTCTGGCTGGAGAACTGGAGCACAGCATCTGCCTTCTCAGCCTCACAGACTCTAGCCTCTCGGATGACCGGCTCAACCATCTGCTGAGTGTCGCCCCCCAGCAGAGCTTGGTGCTCCTGGAGGATGTGGATGCTGCTTTTCTCAGTCGAGACTTGGCCCTGGAGAGTAAGTAGAAGATGCTGGGGGCGGGGACTCTTTTGTTTGGCTGATTTAGTGTGTGGGCACATGCACGTGGAGTCAGTTCCCACCTTGTTGAAGCAGTGCCTCTCTGGGTTCTGCCATACTCCTGTCTCCACTGCCAACATGCCGCAAGACTTAGATCTGTGCCGCTGCATTCAGCATTTTACCTGGATTCTGAGACCAGGCTTGATCTTCAGGCTTGTGCAGCTAGCACTTTTGATCATAAAGCCTTCTCCCTGACCCAGGAAAGTAGTTCTTAAGATACTGAGGGTCAGAAGGAAATGAGGAAGAGCGGAAACAGGAATTTTTGGAGGCCTGAGTCAGCAACAAGAGGTGCTGATAAGTAGGTAACTGCAGAGGATACTGGAGCACGATTTTAGCTAAGACATGCCCATTCACGTTCCTGTCATCCTCCAGACCCTGTAAAGTACCAAGGCCTAGGTCGTCTCACCTTCAGTGGACTGCTCAATGCTTTGGATGGTGTCGCCTCCACTGAGGCTCGCATTGTGTTCATGACCACCAACCACATTGACAGGTAAGGAGGAAGAAGGCAGAACTCCACTGCTATGTCTTGAGGGGGGGATGAGGAGGCTGTCTCTTTTGGGTGCTAGCAGGAGTATTGGCTATGACTCTGCTTTTCCTCTTAGGCTGGATCCTGCCCTGATACGCCCTGGGCGAGTAGATCTGAAGGAGTATGTAGGCTACTGCTCACACTGGCAGCTGACCCAGATGTTCCAGAGGTTCTACCCAGGGCAAGCGCCTTCCTTGGCTGAGAACTTTGCAGAACATGTCCTTAAAGCTACATCCCAGATTAGTCCTGCCCAGGTGCAAGGCTACTTCATGCTGTATAAAAATGACCCTGTGGGGGCTTTTGAGAATGTTGAATCTCTGAAGTGATTCTCCAGGCCACTATCTGTTCTCAAAAAAATCCATAAACACCAATCACACTAATCTGGTCTGTGACTTTTCCTCCCTCCCTTGCTGCGTTTGTACTTGAGAATAAAACAGGGGTTGCAATAGCAGTGCTGCAAGATGCACGTATACAAATGATGGGACCATGGCCGCAGAGAGGGAAAGGAGAGGCTGACATGAATGGAGAAACTATATACGTTCACAAAAGGCCACTCAAGTAAGAGGCATTGTGGCCCGATGTTGTGGCACACTTTTTTGTTTGAGGCAGGGTTCTGTGTAGCCGTAGCTGTCCTGGAACTCACTTTGTAGACCAGGCTGGCCTTGAAGTCAGAAATCTACCTGCCTCTGCCTCCCAAATGTTGGTATTAAAGGTGTGCCATTTGGCACATACTTTTAATTCCAGAGCTAAAGTAGTTAAGATTGCAAAAAGCTCACAAATAACCTGAACTACACAGTAAGACCTTTTTCCCCTTCAAAACAACCAAGGGGATTAGGATGTAGCTCAGATGGCAGAATGCTTGCTTAGCATTCGTAGACTGGCCGTGATGGCAATGGCTGTGACCCGAGCACTCATGAGGTAGAGGCAGGAAGATCAGGGATTCTTCAGCTGCATAAATCTTGAAGCTAGTCTGGGCCACATGGAACCTTATCTCCAAACAGCCAACAGGTCAACAGTGCACCCCTGTAAATGTGGGTATGGACAGGGAATTATACACTGTAGTACTGCCCAAATGTCAACCGCAGCCTCCTCAAAACTGACCACACTGGCAGGGAAGTAAGACCCTTCTCACCTTGGCATTTTTGGAGAACAGACTTAGAGCAAAGGTGAGAGCCCCTTGCCATACTCAAATCTTTTATTTTTTTACTTTATTTATTATGTATATAGTGTTCTATCTGCATGTTTGCCTGCATGCCAGGAAAGGGCACCAGATCTCATAGATGGTTGTGAGCCACCATGTGGTGATTGGTAATTTAGCTCAGGACCTCAGATAGCTATCTCTCCAGCCCCCATACCCAAATCTTATAGCAATTTAGGAAGAGCCATACCCAGCTTGCAACTGTCAGTAACTCCAGCTCTAGGTGATCCGATACCCTCAAACAGACATACATGCAGGCAAAACACCAGTGCACATAAAAGAAAAAAAAAAGCCATTTCACACAAGCTAGGTGCTGTTAAGCAAAGAAGGCCAAATCTCTTTATTGCCTCCCTCCCACCCCCAATTCCCTGTCCCCCCACAGTACTGCTAGGAACCTTCCTCGGATTCCAAGCCCAGGGGCTCCCTGCGATTACCAGACCGGTATGCTCCCTGGCCCCGAGGTAGGTGGGAGTAGGAAGAACCTGGTGTACGGCTTTTGGAGCGTTCCCAGCGAGCACAGTCCCGAGTCCTGCGAGCTGTGGAGCCCTGCCAGCTACCAGGCCCCTTCTCCTGAGGAAGACCTGTAAGCCCTTTGTTACGGGGTTCTGGTTTTAAGTCCACAGGCTCTTTGAGAGGCTTCTCAGGAGGTGGCAGTTCTTGGATATCACTGGTACCTTTTGCGGTACAGCACTCCCCTCCTTTCGGGTGCCTCCGATCATACCGTCGCCAGGATCCACGACCAGATCGTGGGGGATCTAGCATGGATTTCTTGGTCTCACCCAGCCTTTGTTGATTTGGGCCAGCCCCTGGAATCTTCTCATACACACACTGAGTAGCCATGGGTAGAGGAGTTGGCACGGCTGACTGGGCAGCTAGGGAAGTAGATTGTTCTGCAGAAAGGGCAGTAGGTGGTTGGGGTTCTCTGGAGACATCTACAACTGACTCAGGCTCCACAGCAGCAGGAGGCTGGGGAGAAGAGAGGCAATGCATCACGGGAGACCCCTCTCCACTACCAGCCAACCATTACCAATCTGAACCTCCCCAGGCAGAATGAAGCACACCCTAGGGCCGTGGTGTTCACAAGAACACTGGAGGCATGGAGGCCAAGAGGGGAGCCTTTTCCTTTCCTCACCTGCTGAAGGCTAATAAAGTACCGGTTCCGTTCAGCCTCAAGGTCAATGATGCCACCCTTCTCCTGTTGCCTCTGATACAGCCTCTTGAGCTCTTCCTGTTGGCGCAAGCTCTCTGCACTGGGTTGGTAAAGCTCCTAAAAGGAAAGGAAGCAGAATGGCAGGAGAGAAAAACAAAATGAGAAAGCAGACGACTTGAACCGTAACTCTTCTAGGATTATCCTAGGAGAGGTGCACAAGGTTCCTGGTTTTTTGCTTTATTTTATTTTATTTTTTTTCGAGACAGGGTTTCTCTGTGGCTTTGGAGCCTGTCCTGGAACTAGCTCTGTAGACCAGGCTGGTCTTGAACTCACAGAGATCCGCCTGCCTCTGCCTGGGATTAAAGTGCTGGGATTAAAGGCCTGCGCACAGCCCAGATTGGCCTCAAACTCACCAAGCATGACCTTGAACTGCTTACCCTCCTGCTTCAACTTCCTGAATGCCAGGATTACAGGAGTGTACCACTGTACCAGGTTTTTTAATGTAGTTCTGGGGATCAAAACTAGGGCTTTGTGTATGCTAGGCAAGTGTACTACCAAACGAGCCACATTACTAACTTGGCTTTCTTCCTCAGAGTTGGGCTTCTGAAGTCTTAGGCTCCTGGTGGGGGCTGCGGCTTTGCAGAGTAGTCTTAAGCAAGTGAAACCCAACTCCAGAGAATTCAGCACAGACAAGATGCCATTTCTCTCTAGAATGCCACTATGCGTGGCTTAGACCAGAAGGAAATCCCTTACCATGGGTTGTTGGGGTTCAGGGGCTGCTTTCAGCGAGGCAAGATCATACACAAGGGGCTCCCTGCACACAGGACACTGCACACCGACTGCCTTCTAAAACAAGAGGAGAAATCACATCCTGCTTCTTGTCAGCCAGCCCAATCTCGGGTGGGCTGGGACTGAAGGGCACAAGTGTTAGCTGCTCAGCAATGAGGTGGGAAGGAGGAAAGGGCAGCCTAAGGAGAGGTCTGGAGATGCTGCAAAGCTGCATGCAATGTGTCAGTGTACTCAAGGATGCCTTTCTGAATAGGGGTGAGATTTAGTCTCAAAGGTATCTGTTACTAAATGATGAAAAGCCACTAGAATGAAGGGATGGAGACAGATGTAAAGTATAAGGGTACCAAGCAAGAAAGCGGGTCTGTCTACCTGTTTGGTGACAACATGCTGTCGCTCCTGTTCCTGTCCTTGTGTCTTCAGCTCTTGTTCCATGTGCTGGATGTACCGAGCAAGGCAGTGGCAGTGGAAGTAGTGATAACAGGGTGTTTTGGTAAAGGCCTCCTTTTCCTGTAGGGAGACAGATGCAGAGTCCTGTATCAGTGCCCACTTGCTAGCCCTTTCCTGTCTACCCAAGCTCACTGCAGCGCCAGCTGAGAAACCCACCTGGAAACCATAGAGGCAGATGACACACTGACCATGGGGGATGTTGTTGTCTGTGAGAATTTCCTTCCCTTTCTGAAAGGAGAGAAGATTGTGAACACATTCCATGTACTTCTTCCAGGAGTGACTGGTTGGCTGTGACATCCACCAAGCAGCTAGTTACCTACCGTTTATGTACTCCTATCCTGGTAACCTTCTACTTGCAAGAATCCCTCTCTATGCATCCCCCACCCCTGCCCATTTGACCTTCCTGGTTTCAAAATCTAAAATTATTTCTCTTCTTACTAAGTCACTTTTCATATACTTGGAGATAAAAATAATATTTCTAGCTTGGCATTGTGGCACACTCAAATCCCAGCACTAGGGAGGCAGAGGCAGGTAGATCTCTGGGTTCAAGGCCAGCCTGGTCTACAGATCAAATACCAGGACAACCACGGATATACAGGGGAACTCTGTCTTGAAAATCAAAACAAACAGAGATGAGTTTTGAAATTTTTTTCTCCAAGGTGTATATGTGTGTGTACGTTTGTTTGGTTTGCTTTTGATTTTGAGACAGGGTCTGGAACTCCATCTGCAGAACAAGAGATCCGCCTGCCTCTGCCTCAGTAGTGCTAGGACTAAAGGCCTGCACCAATACACCCGGCTCTCAAAACTCTAGCCACACATGGTAGCTTTAATTCCAGCACTCAGGAAGCTGAGGTAGGAGGATTGCTTTGAGTCTGAGACTGGACTGGACTACACAGTAAGACTGTCTCAAAAGCACAAAACAAAACAAACCCCATTTTCATTTTCTGAGATGCTTTTGGGTTTTTTTTGTTTGTTTTTGTTTTTTAATCTGTTTGAACCAGGAGCCTTGGCCCAAGTTCTTTGGCTCAGAAGATCTTTTTTCTTCAGACTCTGGTGGGCTAGAATTATTAGCACACACCACTGTGCTGAGCTGCAGAGACTTTTCTTAACAGTTTTCAAGTATAATTCCCCCACGGGGCAAGGCATTTATTCAGACAACCAAATGGACAGAAATCAAAAGGCATCAAGTTGGTCTATGAAATGTATATCTGCACAGCTAACACTATGGAATTTCAGAAGCTGCCCTAGAGTCTGACCCAAGAGTGCTACAGTGCTAAATGCCCACTCACTAATCCTATGCCACCCACCTTCACTATACTCTGAACATTTTCCCTAAAAACCCCAAGGAGGAAACAAGCAAGGGTGACCTAGTTTGTGTGCTTTTAACCTCAAACAAGAAAAGTTATCCATGTATTTTGTTTCTCTGCCTTTGTTTCTCGTGGGCTGTTTACTTAACCATAAAGAATGTACAATTCTCTCTCTCTTTTTGGGGGGGGAGATGTGGGGGGGACTCAAGACAGGGTTTCTCTGTGTAACAGCCCTCCCTGGCTGGCCTTGAACCACCTGCCTCTGCCTCCTGATTGCTGGAATTTAAAGGTGTGTGCACCACCACAGCCCAGCTTCTCTCCCTGGTTTTTCGAGACAGGGTTTCTCTATAGCTTTGGTGCACCACCACCACCTTGCGCTCTCCAGCCCCGCCTGCTCCCCCCCACAAGACAGGGTTTGATGTAGCCCAAGCCATCCCTGAACTTGCTATGTAGTTAAGGATGCTTTCAATTGACGGGTTTTCTTGCCTTCCCCTCCCAGTGCTAGATCACACGTGTGCACCACTATGCCTGGCTGAGTATAAACTCAGAGAAAAGGCACCATGGCTTTTCTAGTCAGTTCTAACGGCAGGCTAGCCTTCAAGTGTTCAGCCCCTAGGCAAAAGTCCTGTCATTTTCTACCTTCAGTTGCCAGTGCCAAGAAAACAAGAACTGCCTGAAACCAGTCCTGGTGGCACAGGCCTGTAATACCAACTTCTTTGGAGACAGAGACAGGAGGACCACAAGTTCAAGGCCTGTTAGTTCATTTGTGATGAGACTCATTCTCAGAATTAAAATTTTAAAGATGTTATGGATGTAGCCCAGGAGTAGAGCACTTGTCTAATATGTGCAAAGCCTTAGGTACAGAAAAAAGAAAAAGTTCTGAAACTGGAGCAAGAGAAAACGCAGAGTATGGGAATGCACGCCTTTGATCCCAGCACTGGAGAAGTGGGACAGATGGATCTCTGGGTTTCAGGACAGCCAGACCTGCACAATGAGACCCACCATGGTTAACTAGAATCAAGTAAGAAGGAATCACAGCCGAGAAGATACCTCCATAAATATGGTTTAAAGGCAAGCCTGTGGGGGCATTTTCTTAATTAGCGATTGGGATGGAGGAGGGTCCAGCCCATTGTGGGTTGTGCCCTCCCTGGGCTAGTGGTCCTGGGTGATGTAAGAAAGCAGGCTCAGCAATCAGGAGGAACAAGCCAGTAAGCAGCACCTCTTTATGGCTTCTTCCTGCCTACAGGTTCCTGCTCTGACTTCCCTTAGTCATGGAATGTTCCTGAAAGTGTAAGATGAAATAAACCCTTTCCTTTTAACTTACTTTTGGCCATGGTGTTTTATCACAGTAACAGAAACCCTAACTAAGACCAACAATAAGTAAGTAAGTAAACAAAAGGAGAAAAAAAAGAAAGAACAGAACAGAAAAATAAATGTAAGCTGAAGAGGAAAAGTGCTAGGTGTGGGGGCACACGCCTAGAATTCCAGTATGTAGGAGGCTAAGGCAGGAGGATGGCTGCCAGATTCCAAGCCAGACTCATAGCAGGATCCCTGTCTCAAAACAAAATAAATGAATGACAAAAACCTCACAACAAAGAGGAAAAGTACTTTTTCATCAAGATGCTGGAACTGACAACTTGGGGAAGCTGGGAAGCTACTCAACTATAGTTTGAAACACTGAGTTCTTTCTCTAAGTGAGGCCTTAAGCAAACAAGGACTGAAAGTACTGACTACAGAAATGCTCTACGCTAAAGGAAGGACATTTTCCCAGACCATCACATTTTACCTCAATGAGTTCATAGAGCATGGCTGTGCCTAGCCCCTCCTCGGCCACATGGCCCAGTGCCTGTGAGATCCTGCGGGGGTAGAAATGAAGCCAATATTAAAACTTCTTTCCTTCAACAGGTAGAGCTGAATTCTGAGTTTTCCCTGCCCCAGCTATCTCGACTTACTTGTGAATCTGCTCATCTGAAAGCCCTCGGGGGTTACGGATGGAGATCTGTGGCACCTCATGGGGGTACTAGTGCAGAAAAACAACACAGTCATTACAGCGACCGCTCGAGGGACCCTCCCCTTCCTCCCTTTACAGTCATGCAGCGGCCTCACCTGCACTGGGACCTGAAGCACCAGAGTAAAGCAGACAAACTGAGAATCTTGGACCTCTGCGGTGGCAGGGTGCAGAGTGATAAAGATCTCCCATGGTGAAGATCTGCAGGTGGATGAAGTGGAGACGCAGGATGTGACTGGGCAGGGGCTTGAGAGCTAGGGAGGAGGGGTGAGATAGTAAAGCAGGCAGAGGAATGCACACATGACTTGCTTCTTTGCAGGGGGAGGAGTAAGGGACTGGTGTCCGTATGACAAGCATCACCCCGGAGTCAAGGCTCAAAGCACCCTAAGCCCAGATTCTGTGCAGAACCATCTCATCACTAAGACTCCTGCCCACCTGTAACTGAATACGCACCTGCCATTTCCTCTCATCACCTGCAGTTCATCCAGATAGATAGACTCTAATACTTCAACTTCAGAAGGAAGGACCCTGGAGAGTAAGGGGGACACTGAGTCACCACTACAGCTCGGCCTGCTGAAGCCTGCCAAGGCTGATGAAGACTGACTTAAACAAATAAAACAACAATAACAACAAAAGGAATCTGTCTCAATACATTCTCTTGTCAAATTATTCTGTAAAATAGGGAGATGTTTAAGTTGTCAACTGGCCAGGTAGAAAGAACAACGGGAATTAGATTTTAGAGTTCACCTCTACCAACCTGAGAAAACAGATTCCCATGGAGTTGAAACAACGAACCAAGGCTTAACACAGGAGGAGGAAAGGGAGCAGTCAGAGCCAGGCCCTGACTTCCTGCTCTGTACAGCTCCCTTTCCTCCTCCTGTGTTCAAGCTTGTACAGCTGCTCCTCTCTGACCTACATACATGGCGTTCATCATTACTAACAAGGTTACCAGTGCTTACTACTCCTGCCTGCCTACACATCCAGTCAGTTCAGCACAGTCCCCCGTGCCCCGGCTACTGCCAATAACCTTGCCAGCACTAGTCAGCCTAAGCATTTCTAAAAGCTATACCAAGAAGAACAGGTTTAAGTAATCTAAAGCGAAACTGCAGTAGAAGAGCCATAGGCCTTGTAGCTAATAGAGGGCAGAAATGACTTACCAGCTATGTGGTCAGCTCACTTAGAAGTCTGAGTTACACTCCAACATACTCACTAGGACTACTGGGAGACTTAACAATGATTTGTTTATATAAAGTGCCCAAGTGTCTAAGACATAGTATATAGTCTAAGTGATCTTTCTCCCCCTTTAAGAGGAAAGAGAAGAGCATAATCCGAGCACACATGACACTGGAGGTCTCGTTAACCCCATCATCATGTCTAGTACAGGGTTCATGGTCCTGACACAGATCAGAGGGCAAACATTTAAACACGCAACAACAGTTGTAATGGTACCAAAGATGAGCGAATGAGTCCACGGCTCTACCCAGGTGATATACAGAAACCTGTATCAAGAGGGAAGGCACCCAGGATGGCCTTTACCAATGGTGGTTATTATACTACATTTAGCATTCTTTTTAAGCCTTACGCAGAAACCTTAAAATACAAAGCTTATTGTCTCACAAATAAAAAGGACATTCTGGCTGACATAGACTGTTGCAACCACTGCTACTCTCTCCTAGCTCAGGTGTTCCCTTCATAATCTTAGACATTCTTCCCGATAGTAAAGAGCACTAGTCTCCGTGGCTTTATAAAGGAAATTACTGGGTGGCCTCCCTGAAGCAACTTAACACCAAGGTACAGGCTCAGTTAGGACAACTTTCAGTATTTTAAGCACCTTAGGTGACCTGGGTCTTGGATGTAAGACACAGACTGGGACAGTAATAAGGTCATAAGTGACAGAAGGGGGGTGTGTGGGTAGTGGGCTATCCTAAAACTTAGAGTATAAGGCCTTAAGTCAGACAGACGTCCTTTGGGTTATCTAGTCTCTTGAGGGCTTATACTTCAACAATTAATGAAAAGCAGGCCTTTATGAACGTTACAAATTCACAGTGACCCTCCCAACTACTATGAAGTAATGCCACGCCCACTTTTTTTTTTTTTTCCAGCTGTCACCGACTCACAGGAACTAGCTGGTCAGGTCAGCGTCACAACCAGCTAATTAAATGTGAAGCGAACACATCTTTATCTTCCAAACTCAAAGTCCTTAAAGGCCTTTGGCCTCTTTTTAAGAATGCTCGGGAGAGGAGGGCTTGCTTATGTGGGGAGTAAGGCTCTTCTGACAATGGTTCTTAGTGCTGTCGGTGATACGGAAGGTTGAGGAAAGCTTAGGCAGAAATGGTCTGGGCCAAAGGGCAGAATCCTAGGGGCACGAGGGACACGACGACGAGGAGGACGTCCCGAGAGGCGGGAGGTGTGATGAGCCATCCTCCAGACCCCAGAAAGTCACATCAGGGAGAAGCGGGAGGGACAGGGCATAGGAAAGGGCAGCTGGGTCGATAAGGCGTGGGCCCAACTGGCCAACCCGGCGCAGACCCAGTCCCTTCTCAGGTCAGCGTCCCTCCACCCTCCGCTCCCGGTCCAGTAGCTCGCCTAGGAAAGGATGTCAGGGTTTCGGCCACCTCTCGCCCCTTGATTCACCCCTCATGCTCGCGGTTCGGACGAATTGAAGCTGTTGCTAGTTCCCAGCACCAGATCCAGGCAGCCAGCCAAAACCCATGACCCAAAGTTACCAGTCCTCTTCCCCAGCAGCCGCCGACGCAGTCGCCGCCATGTCTTCTCCGGCTCTTAGCCGGAACCGGAAATACCTTTTGGGAAGTTAGAGGCGGAAAACTAGGGCGGGGCGGGGTAAAGAAAGCTGGCGCCGTTTCTAGGCAACTGAAGACTCTAGGTCCTTTGTGGGGCCTGATAGTCAAGCGACAGATGTGCCCTAGAAAGTGCGAATGGGCGGTTCGTGTCTGTCACACATCTATCTCTGAGAGTTTTAAAGTCCTTTAAACTTCTGACCAGCTGGTAAGAGTGGGAAACTGACGTGAGCAGCAATGAGGAATGGAGAAAAGTAACGCAGGCAGCTGGGAGGGACTCGGTTAGAGGCCCGGGGGCCCCCAGCCCACGGCCTGGGAATCTTGGAGTATCTAGGTTGGGGGAGTGTTGGGGAACCTCGGCTCGCGACGGGAGTCAAGAGCAGCGGTGCTGGGGGAGCTGAGGATGTTAGGAACTCGGGAGCTAGAGAAGGAGCAAGTGAGCGACGCTGGTGGAGAGGGGAAAGGGGCACCTAGCCTGAGTGGGAGGCTCGAGACGTTCCGTTTTCAAGATCTGATCATCTTTCCATCCTGATCATGTTTTTGAGGACTGTGTTATTGTGAAAAGTTGGAAAAGGCATGACTGATAACGTCTATCTTTCTCCCATTGTTCCAAGTCAGGCCTCACAGATGTGTGGAACTGCCCCTGGAGCTACAGTTCGTCGCCACCGTCTTCTTTCTGCCTTCTGAGAGACCCTGAAATTCTTGCCATGGAAAAGTACCACGTTTTGGAGATGATTGGAGAAGGCTCTTTTGGCAGAGTATATAAGGGCCGAAAAAAATATAGTGCTCAGGTAGTGAACAAAGATACCTTCTGAGTGGGATCCGGTGCTCCTACTCCAGCGGAAACGTGGGACAGAAGGGTTTCTCAGTGTACCTTTCTCCGCCCCGACTCCAGCATATTTCCTAGGATATTTAGACTCTGAAATTTGATTTCTTGGAGTCAGATCTCAGCCTTAGAACTAGGGACAAACTACCTAACCATTCCATGCTTCTGTTTTCCCCCAAACTGTACCATGGGGGATGATAGATGGGGTCTGAGCATGAAATGTGTTTCACACTTAATTACTTAGCCCAATGCCTGACACCTGCTAAACGACACAAACTGTCAGTGTTCTTTTTAGTCCTTAAGAAAAGATAAACCACTTGCACTTGCTCCCTCCACTCACATTTCCTTCTCTTTTCCCTAAATCTCACCTTGAGTCCTTTGCTTAGGTCAGAACACCTGTCCCAGAATCCATCAGAGGGATCTACTTGGCAGTAACTGTTTCCCCCTGGTGATGGGTAGACAAAGCCAGAGTAAATCCATAGTACCCTGGGGGAAAGTCAAGGTGGGAGGTTAGCATGTGTTAGTATTATTACTAAGAGTTGGTCAAGCAGTATAAAAATCTTGCATTGTGGAGCTCTGAGATAAAGCTTGGAATATTTGCATTCTGTGTTTCTGTTTGAGAGAGAGAGAGAGGAGAATCCGTTTTCCAGTTTTATCGGGGTTACTTAGAGGAGTGTGAGTGGGAAGTTACAGGAGCAGAAGTGACCCAAAGACAGCAGTCTCACAGAGCCCACCCCAGCATGTGCGATAGCTCATGGAAACTGAAACAGTCTCACAGAGCCCACCCCAGCATGTGCGATAGCTCATGGAAACTGAAAACCTGGAGCACACCGCACTCCTTACAGGCAGCTTGACAGGATGGAGAATGTCTCTTTCGGGCAGCTCACTGGGGCTGTTTCTTTGCGCTTCTCCATGGTGTGGTTATGCCTTGGTTCTTTGCTTTACTGCCGACAGGTGGTGGCCTTGAAGTTCATCCCCAAACTGGGGCGCTCAGAGAAAGAGCTGAGGAATCTGCAGCGAGAGATTGAAATCATGCGAGGTCTGTGGCACCCCAACATTGTGCATATGCTCGACAGCTTTGAGACTGACAAAGAGGTGTGTTTGGAGGGTGTCGGATGGCCTCTCTCCAAGCCCAAGGGCCCCAGATGTTTGTTAACCGCAGAGTGCATGACCGTCCCATCAGTATTGTACTTGCCTTCTCCTCATAGGTGGTGGTGGTGACAGACTATGCCGAGGGAGAACTCTTTCAGATTCTGGAAGATGATGGAAAACTTCCTGAAGACCAGGTATGTTTCCTGGCTCAACATTCCTTGCTTTGAATCTCTCTCTGAGTGAAGAGCTAGGAGTACAAGCTGAGGGCGTCAAGGTTCATGTGTGTGTGTCTGTATGTCTGTGTAATATATATGAGGGCATAGTTATGTATGTGCAAATATGTGTAGGCTCTTGTGCCCATACATGTGCATACATGCAGAGTCCAGAGGTTAGGGTCAATGTCGTCTTCAACTGTTTTCCACCTTTATTTCTGACGTTAGAGCGCTCATTGACCTTCAGACTATGGATTGGATCTCTGGCCAATAGGCTCTAGGGATATGCCTATCTTAGCCCCTCCCCCAACACCAGGGCTACAGATGTGTGACACCATACCCAGCTAGAATTTTTATTTTTATTGCACTATACATTTTTCTCTACCCCGCTCCCTTCCCCCCACTTCTACCCTGTCCTGTGACCCTCACGCTTCCAATTTACGCAGGAGATCATCTGTTCTCCTTCCTAAGTAGATCCATGCATGTCTCTCTTAGGGTCCTCTTTGTTGTCTAGGTTCTCTGGGGTTGTGAACTGTAGGCTGGTTTTTCTTTGCTTTATGTTTAAAAGCCATTTATGAGTGAGTACATATGATATTTGTCTTTCTGGGTCTGGGTTACCTCACTCAATATGATGTTTTCTAGATCCATCCATTTGGTGCAAATTTCAAGATATTTTTTCTTGTTAAGCAGTACTCCATTGTGTAAATGTGCCACATTTTCTTTATTCATCCGTCAGTAGAGGAGCATCTAGGTTGTTTCCAGGTTCTGGTTATTACAAATAATGCTTCTTTGAACATAGTTGAGCACATACATGCCCTTGTGGTACAATTGAGCCTCCTTTGGATATATACACAAAAATGGTCTTGAGGTAGATTGTTTCCTAATTTTCTGAGAAATTGCCATACTGATTTCTAAAGTGGGTGTACCAGTTTGCACTCCCACCAGCAGTGGAGGAGTGTTCCCCTTACTCCACATCCTCTCCAGCATAAGCTGTCATCAGTGTTTTTTTATCTTGGCCATTCTGGCAGGTGTAAGGTAGAATCTCAGAGTTGTTTTTGTTTGTACTTCTCTGATGTCTAAGAATCATACCCAGCTTTTAACACAGATGCTGAGAATCCAAATTCCCAAAGTCCTAATGTATATGCAATGGGCACTTCACCAGTTGAATCGTCTCCTCAGCTCTGACAGTTCTTAAAATTTTTATTATATCTTTTGTGTGTGTGTGGTATGTGCATATACATGCAGACCAGAGCACATGTGGAGTGAGAGGAGAACTTGCAGGAGTCAGAGTCAGTTCTCTTCTTTCACCATGTGTGTCCCAGGCATTGAACTCAGGGCCCTTTACCCACTGAGTCATCTCACCAGCCATTTTTGAAGACCCCTGAAAAGAGTACAGGATTCCAGATATCTGTAGAGGCAGTACAGTGTGAGAGTTAAATGTTGGAACTGGAACCACAGTATCTGAGTACAAAGCTTGCCCCTCACTAGCTGGGTCTCCATGGACAAATAACTCTTACGTCTTTGTATTTAGTTTCTTCTTCAGTAAAATGAAGTTAGTAATAATATCTACCTTGTAAAAGCTATTTGAGGATTTATGATTTCATTCATCAAAATGATAAATAACTTTTATTAATGTTGTGGGTATTAGTCATTGTTATTATTCCTTTAAGGAAGAAAGGCCAGTATTAGGGAGGACAGTAAGAGAAGCATTGTGCTTACACAGGATTCACCATTAGGGCAAAGAGGCTGGCAATGGGATTTGGTTGAGGAGGATCCAACTACACTCACTCTAGGATTTTCTTTTTAGTCTCAACAAGTAGGTCCCCTCCAACCCCAGAAGTGCCATCACTGTTCTAAGTAGTCAACTGGGACTGTATAGCTCGGGAGAGTACTTGCCTTCCATGAAACCCTGGGCTGGATTCCCAGTACCACAGAAAACTGGACTTGGTGGCCCATACACGTAATCTCAGCCCTGGTGAGGTAGTGGCAGGAGAATCAGAAATTCAAGGTCATCCTCAGCTGTAGGCAAATTCAAGGCCAGCCTGGGATACAGGAGACTCTTGTTTCAAACAAACAAAAAAGTAATCATCTTTCTGTTTTGTCTTCCTTGTTTAAGTGACTGTGTATCTTAAGAAGAGGGGTTTTACCCTATTTAAAACACCTAATGTGCACACGCACTTTCCTTCATGCCGGGTATCATCCTGAGCATTTCTTCACATGCTTTAATTCCATTAATCTATACAATAGTCGTGGGACGTAGATGCTGTGTTATTGTCACCTTATAGATGATGACTCTGGGCAACACAGAATAATTTGTTCATAGTGATGAGGCCAATAAGAGAGATAGAATAAATTTTCCTTGAGCAAATGAAAGGATGAATTAAGAGGAACAAGAACCAAGGAGGGTATAGTGTAATGGAGACTCTAGAAGGGAAGGGAAGAACAGAAAGTCAAATTAGCCTTAGTACTGGAAGCCCTTGGTGTGGCAGCTTCTTCCTCTGACCTTTCTTTCACTTCTCGGACCCTAGGTTCAGGCCATCGCTGCCCAGTTGGTGTCTGCCCTCTACTATCTGCATTCCCACCGCATCCTACATCGGGACATGAAACCTCAGAACATTCTTCTCGCCAAGGGTGGTGGCATCAAGCTTTGTGACTTTGGGTAGGGTTTTCTGAGCTTCCATCTGTGCTTCTCCTTCAGGGAGCCCTAGACTACCCAAAGCCTCATGTTAGAATCAGAGCTGGAGATTGGCCAAAGGTACTGTGTCTGCCTTGGTTCAGGTTATCCCATATGCTAACAGGTAGTAAATGGTCAGGTTTCATTTTCTTTTAAAAAATGTTCTTATGATGTTTATTTATTGTACATATGGAGGTGTGGGCACACATATGCCATGGCATGGTTGTAGATATCAGAGGACAACTTGCAGGAATCAGTTCCCTCCTTCCACCATATGAATCCTGGGGATGGAACTCAGGTCATCAGGCATAATGGCAGGTCCCTTTACCACTAAGCCATCAATCACATCAGCCCCTGTCCCTAGATGTAATTTTCTAGTTGTGACCAGGTCAAGAAGATCTTTCTCATTTCAATCCTGTCACCTCCACAGGTTTGCCCGAGCCATGAGCACTAACACCATGGTGCTGACGTCCATCAAAGGCACACCACTCTATATGTCTCCAGAGCTGGTGGAGGAGCGACCCTACGACCACACGGCAGACCTCTGGTCTGTAGGCTGCATCCTGTATGAGCTGGCTGTAGGCACGCCTCCCTTCTACACCACCAGCATCTTTCAGCTGGTTAACCTCATTCTCAAGGACCCTGTGCGCTGGCCCTCTGCTATCAGTTCCTGCTTCAAGGTAATAGGAGATAAGGGGGGTGACTTTTATATCAGAAATCTCTGCCCCTTTCCCAAAATCTATGCAGGCAGGCTATGCTCTATCATAGTAGGAAGTAATGTCGAGGCACTGGGAAGGAAGAGCTGCTGGGCTTTATGTGCCCCCAGTCCCGCTGGTCCACTGTCAGAGGCAGTGTTGGGTGCAATCTAGCTGCTCCCCACGCTGTTGTCAGTGCTCTTCAGCTATTAGAGGGGCTGGTGGTTAGGGATGGGTGACAGGAAGTGGCACCTCCTCATTGTACCTATGTCCCAGCAGGTTGGTGGGGAAAGAAGAGGAGTTTGTTATACTCATTTCTTATCTAGGGCAAGGTTATGGGCCTCAGTGGAATTCAAATACTGTCTTCTCCCAGAATAAAATCTCATTGTAGGTTCCCTTTGGCTTATTGAAAGTGGAAGGGAGACACAGTTTCCCCTAACTTACATAGTTGGGGATGCTCAAATAATTCTCAAAAAAGTTAAAGGAGCTTTAAATGAGGGTTGTATCCCTAGAATCTTCCTTCTTCCTTAGGTAGAGTTCAAGAATCTTTAGCAACGGCTATAGTTATACAATCACCACATTTTAGGACACTGCTCATAGCTTATTAGTAGCTTCTTAAGATCATTCTTTCTTAAAATATTTATTTTTATTTAAGTGTGTATGTGTTAGTGTATGTTACCTCAGAAGCTAGACGCGTCAGATTTCCTGGAGCTAGAGTTACAGGCAGTTGTGAGCTCTTGATATGGCTGCTCAGAACCAAACTCATGTCGCTTGGAAGTGCTTTTACCCACGGAGCTGTATCTCCAGTGCCTACCTTCTGTTCTTGTTGCAGGCCTAATTAAGGGTTTTTTCTTAACAGACATACCCTTTCTGTCCCTCCCCCATCTGAAAATTCACTGAGTGTTCCCAAACACATCCATGAACCATTGCTTGTTTGTGTGTTTAATCATGGCTGCTTCAATTCATCTCCATCCACAAACAAGCTGTGACCACGAATGTTTGCTTTCTGAAGATGATTAATGGAAGTGACATTTCTCTTCCAGAATTTCCTCCCTACTCCTCAAAGTTGGTGGCATGGAGATTTGTTTGTAGTCAGAGGCCACTTGTTTGTTTCCTGGCCACCCAGACCCAAAATAACCACACAGAAACTGTATTATTACAATAGTACTTGGCCTATTAGCCTATGAATATTTCTAGCTAGTCCTTATATCTCAAATCAACTTATCTCTATTAACCAGTGCATTGCCACGTGATTGTAGCCTGCTGTAGCCATCCAGCGTCTGGCGTCTGTCTCCTGTGGCGGCTACATGGCTTCTTCTTGACTTTGCCTTCTTTTTCCCAGCATTCAATTTAGTTGTGTCCCATCCAGTGTTCCCCCACCCCCAGATGAAGGCAGTGGTCTGGCTTGAATTCTAAGGGATGAGTTGTTAAGAGTGTGTTTGAGCTGCTGTAAGAACAGACGCAGGAGTCGGCTTGCCAGCACCACTGAGTGTTTAGGGAGAGCCTGGAGGGAGGGCAGGGAGGGCTGATGTAGTTTTATTTCTCTTCATAGAACTTCCTGCAAGGGCTGCTCACCAAAGACCCCCGGCAGCGTCTGTCGTGGCCAGACCTCTTGCATCACCCCTTTATTGCTGGCCGTGTCACCAGTGAGTCACCAGGGTTCCCAGGGCTCTGGCCTTTCATAGCAATTTCTCCAGTCTTCCTCCATCCTCACTGTCTGGATGCCACACACCTTCCTCCCCAACCTTGGACTTCTTCCTCCTGTAGCCTAGCATTTACCACTCCTGCTGTTTGTCAAAATGGCCTCTTTCCACAGGGGCCTAGAGACACTGACGTTGTCCATGGTCAAGAGGACATGGTGGCTACAGCCCTAGAATAATCATGTCCTCTCCTCTTCCCCCCTGCAGTAATAACTGAACCAGCAGGTGCAGATTTGGGCACTCCATTTACTAGTCGTCTGCCTCCAGAACTTCAGATCCTAAAGGACGAACAGGCCCATCGGCTGGCACCCAAGGGTAGCCAGTCTCGCATCCTGCACCAGGCCTGTAAGCGCGCAGCCGAAGAAACCAAACAGAAGGTGTGTGAGTCAGAGGAAAAGATGACACAGACAGGCTAGTGACTTGGGGGAGCCAGAGGAGAAAGAGGTGACTTTCAGAGAATTGGCAAAAGACCATGAATAGGATCCACACTCCACAAATTGTTCTCTTGTCTCCTACCCACCTCTCATAGAAAGAACAGGATGCAGGACCTGCCCTTGAACAAGATAGGCCCAGCAAGGTGACAGCGAGCACAGCCCCTGTGCCCGGACTAAAGGCTTCTCCTCAGGAACCAAGCCTCTTGGCTAGTATATTGGACTCAGAAATGAAGAGCAACTGGGAAGACTGGGGGGCTGGAGAAGCCCCCCCTGCGCCTCGGCGAGAAGGGTAAAGCGGTTTGTGTGTGTCCGGGAGGGAGACAGTTATCAAAGCAAACATGAAATGGCTCTGTCACTAGCCATTGCCCAAACATAGATAGGGCTCTAGGAGTGAGAGTCCTAGGTTCTTGGGTTCTAATTCTTTGTAGTTTACTTTTTTTTTTATTTTCTTTTTATTTTATATGTGTGGGTGTTTTGCCTGTATGTATGTCTGTGTATCATATGTGTACAGCGGCTTCAAAGGCCAAAAGAGGGCATTGGATCTCCTGGGAATGGAGTTATAGACGACTGTGAGCTATTGTGTGGGTGCTGAGACTCAAACCTGGACCCTCTGGAAGAGTAGCCAGTGCTCTTAACCACTGAACCATCACGCCAGCCCTCTAATTCTTTCTTAGTTCATCAGGAAACTTGAGGATTTTGTCTTCCTGTCTCAGTTGTGCTTTGAAATGACAAGGGCCATTTCTATCTGAGAGGGAAAATAATTGGAGTAGAAGGTCATGGGTGAAAAATCAAAGTCTACTTGAGAGTAAGAGCTAGCTGGGAGGGCGGTCGAGAACCTGTGTGTGGATGTTAACACTTACTGAACTGACCACATCCCATAATCTACTTGTCTGACTGGTTCTCCTAGGCCTTTTCCTGAGCTCATAGGGCTATACAGGGCAATGGCAATGAACCTCAAGCCTCACAGGTCTGGAAGTCATCTTACTCCCAGCTTTGCTTTGGCAGGGAAAACCACATCACCTTGGAGTGTGAGAAAGAGTTCCCAGAGCTGAGGCCAGAGACGATAGGTGGGCAGAGCACTGATGTAATGGATCTAGAAAATGAGGTGAGACGTTAGATGAGTGCTTTTCTACAACAGTATAGGCTATAAACACAAGCTCCCTTTGTGTTAAAAATGGTTTTGTTATAGGTTTATAGATTTTAGTTACATATTATGTGAACATATAATTCTCAAAAATCAGAACACAGAGATAAAATTGAAGGTTCTAAGGTCTATCTATGTTTGGGCAATAAATTGAAGGTTAGCACATTCCCTATTTCCAGTATTTTGGGAGGTTGAGGGGAGAGAATCTCTTGAGCCCAGGAGTATCTAGCTAGCCTGGGCTACATAATGGAACTTTATCTAAACAAACAAACAAAACCAAAACAACAAAAAATCATAAATAAAAATGAAGGTCTCTGTTGAACCTTACCTCACTTCCAGAGATGGCTATCATTACTAATCTGTCTCCTTTCAGACTTTCTGAACTTCACATATAATTATATGTGCAGTTTGGCTGTTTCTGCATTATTGGATTTATCTTGTTTATTGCCTTGCATTGTGCTTCTTTTACCATGTGATCTAGTGTAGGACTTGTTTCTACATCAGAGCATGTATTTCTTCCTTAACCTTTGTGTCAGTTTTAGGGTTCTAATTTTTAAATTTTGAAATAATTTCAACTTGAATAATCACGGGGCTGGAAAGGTGAGCTCAGCAGTTATGAACGCTTGTTCTGGGAGGCAGAGACAGGGCAGACCTCTGTGAGCTCAAGGCCAACCTAGGCTACAGAGCGACCTACACACGCGCACACACACGCGCACACACACACACACACACACACACACACAGCACTAGTTCTGGCAGAAGCCCTTGGTTCGGTTTATACTACCCATGTGGTGACTTACAAGCACCCACAATTCCTGTTCCGAGAGATCCAGTATTCTCTTCCGACCTCCTCCGACGTCAGGCATGCACATGGTGCACATTGCCAGAATACGTACAATTCCTTGTTCCCTTACCCTATCTCTGTCTGTTTTGTGCTGCCTAAACACATACCAGAGACTGGGTCATTTGTAATGAACAGAAATTTGTTTCTCCAAGTTCTGAGGCTGGGAAGTCTTAAGTGAACATGTTGGCAGGCTCAGTCTCTATGCTTCTAAGATGGTCCCATGGGTACCGTATCCTTTGTAGGCAGAAGAATGTTATGCTTCCATGTTGCAGAAACTCGAGAGTCAGGGTCTCACTGTGTAGTCCAGGCTGGCCTTGAACTCACAGTCCTCGTTCTTCAGCCTCCAGAATGCTGGGTTATGGGTGTGAGCCTCAAGGCCTAGCTCTAGAAACCATTAAAAAGTTTAGTGTATCTTATGCCCATGCTTTGCCTGTCTGTCTGTCTGTGCACCAGGTACATGCTTGGTGCCTATGGAGGCCACAAGAGGGCATTATTGGATCCCTGGAATGGGAGTTACAGAGTTCTGAAGCACCATGCTGGAATCAAACCCAGGTCCTCTGGAAAGTATCCTGTACTCTTAACCACTGAGCCATCAACCCAGTCCCTGAAATCATTTTTATGGCAGCCTTAATCAGTTTGTGGTATTGGAGCTCATGGCCTAAAACAAAACAAAGCTCTCCCTTTAGGCTCCACCCCCCAGCACTGTTTCTGTGAAAATTAAGTCACCAGTACAAAACAGTTCAGAGAAGACGAAAACACTCAAACTGTGGTCTTCCCTGCTCCCAGATTCACCTGTCACAATTTTGATACATTTGCTGTATGAGTCTCCATGAATAGATGGACATACTGTCTTTTTGAATCAGTTTGAGGCAATTTGCAGACATGTCCTTCTACCTCAAAATACTTGGTGAATATTTCCTACGAATAAAGTCATTCCCTTGAGCTATCATAGTCAGAAATTTCAGGTTGAATCATATATGGCACACACCTTTAATCTCAGCATTTGGGCAACGGAGGCAGGCGGGTCTCTGTGAGTTCAAGGCTAGTTTAATCTACATAGAGAATTCTAGGCCAGCCTGGACTATATAGAGAAACCCTATATCAAAAACAAAAATATTAAAACTAAAAAAAAGAACTTTCAAACCGATACTGTATTATGATTATAACAAAGGTAAATACACTCACATTCTGCCAATTGCTCCAGTGATGTACTTTATTTAAGTCCCCTTTGGCTGGGGGAGGGGCAAGGGTTGACCGGAAATTAAGAGCAGCGACTGCTCTTTCAAGAGAACTGGCATTTGGTTCCCAGAACCCACATGTTGACTTAGAACCATTTGTAATTCAAGTTTCAGGGAATCCTCTACCTTCTTCTTGCTTCTGCTGGCATGAGGAGTGTACAGTGGTGTACATAATACACCTATAGAATAAAATAAATACTAAAAATATTTTCCCTAGACTAATAAGCTCACAGTTTTAGGGATTCAAGAACAAGATTCAGTTCTGGTGAGGACATCGTTGCTGATAGCATCCCACAGCAGGGAACTATGGGAAGAAGGATTATGGGAGAGGCCAGCTCCAAGGTTGTATAATCTTTTTGAAGCCTGGCATAGTGGTCTTTAATCCCAGCACTTGGGAGGCAGAGGCAGGCAGATCTCTGTGAGTTCCAAGACAGCCTGGTTTACACAGGGAGTTTCAGGGTAATCAGAGCTACATAATGAGACCCTGTCTAAAAAAAAAAAAAATAGGAAGAATACTTTGTTCCTGTCTGGGATGTGGCTCAGTGGGGCAGTGCATGCTGCTTGCCTCTTGCCTTGGATATACAAAGCCTTTCATTCAGTCCCTACTACAGAGCAGAGGGTGCAGTCCAAGGGAGATCTTAATGCCTCCTGCAGGGTGGTATCCAGCTGTCCTAAGAGCCTCCCACTAGGCGTCCTTTCTTAAAGGTCTCAGCATCTCTGAATGCTACCATGCTGGGACAAGGACTTTAAAAGACAAACAAACGAAACTTTGGGCAAATATGCTTAAAATATACAAGCGAGTTATTATGCAGTGTTCCTCAAATTATTTTTTTATGATTAGATTTGGCCTACGCATTTTGGGTAGAAATCCTATACAGGGTACATCCTCTGTACTACATTCTACTTAATGACCTACTGCTAGTTCCTAATAGAGACATGCCATGGTTTACCATTCCCTTCCCGACTGACTTTATGACAATTCCATGTGTTGTCATTGTCAGCCATGCTGCACTGGATGCTTTTCCTAGGTACCTCTTAATGCATATACCACAGTGCCCCTCAAGGGACTTTTCAAGACCCCAACAGTGTCTGACTATACACTCCTGTGCTGAAGGAGCCACTGGCTGCTCTCTGTACCCCATACGTCACTCAGTTTCTAATCTGGGGTTACTCCTCTTGACCCCTTTCACTGCAAACGCCCAGGAGCCGGACAGCGATGATGAGTGGCAATGCCTACTAGAGACCACTGAGCCTGTGCCGGTCCAGCTGAAGTCCCCCCTCACTCTGCTGTGTAATCCTGACTTCTGCCAGCGCATCCAGAGTCAGCTGCGTGGGACTGGTGAGCAGGTAACAAGCTGAAGGTTCTGTGAAAGATGTTGGGACAGTCTTCAGAAATGACGTCACCACCTTAAGGAGACAGAGAGCCTGTCTAACAGAGGTTTCTCTCATGCCTGCCAGTTCCCAAATAACCATTGGCAGGCTTAATATTACTTATAAATGTTTGGCTGATGGCCCAGGCTGATTACTAGCTAGCTCTTGCATTTAAATTAACCCATTTCTGTTAATCTATGTATTGCCATGTAGTCTGGTGTTACCTCATTTTCTACATGTCTTGCTTCCTATGTGCCTGGCTGGTGTCTCCCAGATTCCACCCTTATTTATTTA
>NW_026068193.1:435179-445187 GCF_014885135.2 Alexandromys fortis
TTTCTTCCTTTTCCTTCTTCCCTTCCTTTCTTTTTTTTTTTTTTTTGAGACAGGGCTTCCCTGTGTAAAACCCCTGACTTCTCTGGAACTATCTCTGTAGTCCAGGCTTTCCTCAGATTCACAGAGAGTCACCCGCCTCTCTGTGCCGGGTGCTGGGATTAAATGCATTTCCTCCATGCCCGGCTATTGGAGCATTTCTACTGTGAGAAAGCCAGCTAAAATCTGTTTCTAACCTGGGAGGCTAGGCAGATGGTTTCTTTTCTTTCTTTTCCAATCCCCCCTTTTTTTGAGACAGGGTATCTCTACCAGGTTAGCCTTGAATTCATAAGAGATCTCTCTGCCTCTGCCCCTGCCCCCATCTACACCCCCACCCGCCCGCCTCTACCTTGCCTTGATTAAAGGTTGCATCACCATACTTGATGCAGGTTTCTTGAACCCAAAGGATTGAAACCATGAAATCAGCCTAGGCAACATAATGGAACCTCTGTTTAAAAAAAATATTAACCAGTTATTATGAATGAATTTGGGGGCACATGCTAAGGTGCATGAGTTCAGCTCAGAGGCAGCTTTGTGTACCTGGTTCTGATCACGCTCAGATCGCCAGGCGTGTGCAGCAAGCACCTTACCTGTTGAGCATCTCACCAGCCTAGACTCTGTCTCTCAGAAAACAGAGGTTTTGACTTCTGAGATAAGATTTCTGATTTGTGGATCAGAATTCACAAAGACCTAGCTATTGATCTTTGATAGGGCCCTGGTCTATGTAGATGGATCAGTTCTCTGTCTTTAAGATGAGCAGTTCTATTTCCTACACACTGTGAGATGGGAGAGTAAATGCCGCATTGAGAACAGCAAACTCTGAGGTATTTGGTATCAGTGTTATTCTTTTGAAGAATAACCATGTAAACGTATGGTACTTTCCTTAGCATGCAGGCTGCATATGGATACATGTTGGGCTAAAGTTGACACGAGAAATGTTGGCAGTCCTTGATCTAGAGCTGAATTATGTCTTGCTTCTCTGGAGTTAAATAACATCATTTCATATCTGTTTTTATTTTTCAGAAAAGTGTGTGTGTGTGTGTGTGTGTGTGTGTGTGTGTGTGTGTGCGCGCGCGCGCGGTGGTGTCCTTGCTACTACTGTTGTCTTTAAGGTGAAGGGCTATCAAAGGGAGGAAATGAACAATAATGGTACTGGGCCTGGTGGACAGATCTTGAGGTTTCCTGCCCCTTGGTCACTGATGTTCTAGTCAGGTGATCTTCCATAGTTATTTCTCTGGTGCAATTCCCCTGTGTTTCTGTGCTTGCTCCCTGGCTTTTCAACTCCTCCATGTAGGAATGCAGACATTGGTCTACTCTGCTAACTCCTTGGAGCCGTTCGGTATTTGTGATTCTTCTTCCTTTACCTATAATTGTGCCAATTGCTGTCACTTTTTCTCATGTTCCTCAGATCCTGAAAGGTATCCTAAAGGGTGCTTCCCAGCTGCTTCCTGCACTCCGTGTCCTGAGCAGTCTCCTGTCCAGCTGCAGCGACTCTGTGCTTTTGTATTCCTTCTGCCAGGAGGCAGGACTGCCTGGGCTGCCCCTTAGCCTCCTCCGGCACAGCCAGCAGAGCAGCAGCATCCAGCAGGTACACAGCCCAGAAGCTCTGAAGACAAGCGCTGGGCCTTTTCTGTACTTCTTCTGGAGCTGCCATCTGTCTGACCTGACTGCCTCTTCTTTTCGAGCCTTCTTTTTCTAATTACCAGACCATCACTTGCAAATTCTGATGCCTTCTGGGTCTAAACCAGTAGTATCAGTCAGTGAAGAAGACGAGGTTGGCATACAGCTGTCTAAGGAGTAGGGAGCATATTAGCCATCCTGACCCTAAATGGGGCATCTTCTCAACTCCAGCCCATTGTTGTCATGTGAAAGTTTAAGCCAGTGTACCTAATCTGTTTTCTAACAGAAGATAAAAATCAGTCTTTTTATTATTATTAATTAATTTATTTATTTATTTTTAGTGTCTTTTTTTTTTTTAGATTTATTTATTTAAGTATACAGTGGTCTGCCTGCATGCATGCCTACAGGCCAGAAGATGGCACCAGATCCCATTACAGGTGGTTGTGAGCCACCATGTGGTTGCTGGGAATTGAACTCAGAACCTGTGGAAGAGCAAGCAGTGCTCTTAACTACTGAACCATCTCTCCAGCCCCCCTAGAGTTTTTTTTTTTTAAATGGGTAATTTCTTGATATTGAGAAGAGTTGCTATAAAGGGTTGGACTTCTGCTTTGTTACCTTGTTTTCTTTTCTTTTCTTTTTGGTTTTTCGAGACAGGGTTTCTCTGTAGTTTTAGAACCTGGCCTGGAACTAGCTCTTGTAGACCAGGCTGGCCTCAAACTTACGAGATCCACCTGCTTCTGCCTCCTGAGTGCTGGGATTAAAGGCGTGCGCCACCCCCCCACCCCCCCACCCCGGCTGTTACCTTGTTTTCAGAGCAGGTCCTTGATGTTCAGAGATTGGTCCCTGCAGTCACTGCTGATGGCTACCTGATAGGTAGGAGAGCTGTGATCAAGACTCAGTGTGTCTGGGGCCAAACCTCTACTTCCTGCATTGGGTCCTGACACAGTTGAGCTTGGAGAACAGCTCCCCCATTCCCCCTCCCCCAGATGATGCAGGCATGGTAGGCAGCCCTTAGGATGCTGCCCTCTGCTGCTAAGTATCGAACTCAGATAAATATAAGGAACTTAAAAGGATAGTTTTGTGGGAAGTAGCCCCTCCTCCACTCCAACATGCGGCTCCAGTCAAGTGGCATCTCCAGATGGTCTGTGACTCTTTGGCACCACTTGACTTTCTCCTTCCCTGGCCCTCTCCCCCTGGCCAGCTTGATTGGCACTCTGCTGCTGCTTTTTCTGCCTTTGGTCTTCATTCCTCATGCTGCCCTTTTGTTCCTTTCTTCACAGCAACCTTGGTATGGGGCCTTCTTACGGGACCTGGTGGCTGTGGTTCAGGCCTACTTTTCATGTGCCTTCAATCTGGAGCGGAGCCAGACAGGTGACAGGTGGGGGAAAAGACACTTCTGCCCCACTGGTCAGGGTGGCAGTGTGGCTTCAGTTTCTGCTCCATTTCCTCCGCTCCTCATTAGGAGGACACCAAGTGAGAAGTGGTGCTGTGTGACAGGGCTAGAGATGAGCTGACCAGCCTTCAGAATTTAGTGGATCCTCAGAAGGACCACTTCCAGCTTTGCCCCCCAAGACAGACAGATTCTTTTTGTTTTTTTTGTTTTTTTTTTTTTTTGAGACAGGGTTTCTCTGTGTAGCTTTGGAACTGTCCTGAAACTCTCTGTGTAGACCAGGGTGGCCTCAAACTCACAGAGATCCATCTGTCTCTGCCTCCCAAGTGCTGGGATTAAAGGCGTACGCCACCACCGCCCAGCGACAGTCAGATTCTAAGAGTCAGCAACCACCCAGCACAGTTGGGCCTCAATGGAAGGACAAATGTGAAAACAGCTGAGAAGGGTCTTTTTTTTTTAATATTTATTTATTTATTATGTATACAATAATCTGTCTGTATGCCTGAAGGCCAGGAGAGGGTGCCAGACCTCTTTACAGATGGTTGTGAGCCACCATGTGGTTGCTGGGAATTGAACTCAGGACCTTTGGAAGAGCAGGCAATGCTCTTAACCACTGAGCCATCTCTCCAGCCCCCCTGAGAAGGGTCTTGAATAGTGTTTGTGAGATCTCCCCTTCCCTCCCATCCCCTCCTTTTCCTTTCTCTTTCTTCCCTTTCCCTCTCCTTCCCTCCCCTTCCCCCTGATTCTCTATCTGTGTGTCTGTTAGCAGAGTTGGAAGGAGGAACATTCTGATGTGTTCCTTGGCAAAGATCTCCTAGGTTTCCAGAACTGACCCATTTGCCATGCCATATCCAGGCTTTTAGTGCGAGGATAGAAAGATAGCATGGGTTCATTCTTTTCCAGCCTGCAGGTGTTTCAGGAGGCTGCCAATCTCTTTTTGGACATGTTGGGGAAGCTGCTGGCCCAGTCAGATGACTCTGAGCAGGCATTTCGAAGGGACAGCCTTATGGTAATCTCCTCCCACTTCCAAATTTCTGTCCTCACTGCCTTTTCCTGTGTTTCTCCCAGCGCCTTTCTAATGATTGTGTCAACTCAACAAATGTTGAGTTCTCAATGTGTGCCACATGGATAACAGAGTCTCCACCTTGAAGAGACTAAAGACAGTCAAGTAGGACCTGTTGTAGTGGCACATGCCTTTGGTTAGTCCTAGCACTCAGGGGGCAGAAACAGGTGGATTATTGAGTTTGAGGCTAGCTACATAGTGAGTTCCAGGACAGCCAGAGCTACATAGAGAAACCCTGAGTCAAAAAAAAGAGCCAAGTAGGGAGAAGTCCATGAGAACTCTGTATGTGGTGCAGAGGAACCACTAAAGAAGATGCCATTAGCTCTGCATGCAGAGTCCTCAGAGAAATTGTGAAGACTGAAGTCATGTGTGCTTTTCAAGAACACATAGCAACAGCCAGGTAGAAGTAGTGTTTGCCTTTAATCCCTGTACTTGGAGGCAGAGGCAGGAGGATCTCTGTGAGTTTGAGGTCAGCCTGGTCTACAGAGTGAGATCCAGGGCAGACAGGGCTACACAACACAGTAAAACCCTGTCCAAAAAAACCCCACAAAAATATAAATAAATAAATAAATAAATAAATAAGAAATGCATAGTGGCTTGCCAGCTTGGGTGGAGCAGGGAAGGTGATAGGCCACTTTAGATAGAAAGAACACTATATCTAAAATGCGGAGGCATTGAGTAGTTTGACATATATCAGAGGCCATAAATATAAGCATCTTAAATAGATAGATAATAAATAAACAATTAAAAATTCAGGCATAGTGGCACATACCTTTAATCTCAGCACAAGGGGAGGCAGAGATAGCTGTCTTGAGTTCAGGGCCAGCCTGGTCTACATATAGACATCCAGGGCTACATAGTGAGACCCTGTTTTGAAAACAGAACAAACAAAAAGCAACGAAAAAAGATGAAGCATCTTGCAGACCAGCTAGTATTCTCCAGCCTTGTTTATGAAAAAGACTCATGAGCTCCTCTAATCGTCTCCTTAGACCCTGATGGAGGATGGAGTGAGAGACAGCTGTGTTGTCACTGGGTTGGCAGGGAGGACACAGACACTTATGTCCAAAGAAAATGATTGTATGGTTGTTGTTGAAACTAGCCGTTGGGAACATAGCTGTGGAATAATTTCCCGCCTCCAGTTAGCAGCCCATTCACATCTCTGTTGCCTGAGAGTCTAGTTTCATCTTCTTCCTTTCAGGTCAGAAAGCTTTGGATGGCTAGACTAAATTCTGGCCAGCAGTTAGTCGCCAGAATTACCGGCCAGCACCTGTCATGTTATTGAGTACTGAACAATTATTGGAATAATTGTTCCTCCTCCTGAATTTCTCAATTATTATACTTTTGTTCCACATTTTCAGAAACGTCATCTAGGGAGATGCTGACGAGAAAATAGAAGGGTTGATTGGACAGATGTAAGAGTGTGTGCAAGGGAGCAGGGCAGTGGTGGCACCCGCCTTTAATCCCACTTGGGAGGCAGAGGCAGGCGGATCTCTGTGAGTTCGAGGCCAACCTAGTCTACAAGAGCTAGTTCCAGGACAGGCTCCAAAGCTACAGAGAAACCCTGTCTCAAAACAACCAAAAAAAAAGTGTGTGCAGAGGGGTTGAATTTCAGTACACAGAGAAAACACAGAGAAAGGGAGAGAGTGATGGTGGGAGGGGAAAGAGAAAGGGAAGAATTCACCCCCAAATCCTCCTGTGTCAACCAGGAAGACTGTGGGTGCATTTTCTTTTCCCTGGGAAGAATTCTTAGGCTAGACTACTGTCTCCTGGGCTCTTAACCCCTTTCCTGGGTTCCTGGGGTATTTCCTGGTTCTCACTAAAGCCCATTCAGGTTTCTGATACCCTGATAACCTCTGCTCTTCTCCCCTTCAGTGCTTTGCTGTCCTGTGTGAAGCTGTGGACGGGAACAGCCGGGCTATCTCCAATGCCTTTTACTCCAGTCTGTTGACCACACAGCGCACTGTATTGGATGGGCTCCTTCATGGCCTAACAGTTCCACAGCTTCCTTTCCACATACCGCCAGGTGATCCGACCTTCTTGTTCCATGCATAGGTCAGCCTATGTCCTTCCTACTTCCACCACTAGAATGGTGCCTGCCTGGAACTTGGCAGGTGCTCAAAAATGTAAATGCGCTTGCCTAGCATGAAGCCCTGGCCTTGACAGCACATACATGTAATCTGAGCATTCTGGAGGCAAAGGCAGGAGGATCAAGTTCAAAGTATCTTCAGCTTCATAGTTTAAGGCTTGACTGCTGTTGCATGAGGAGGGTGGTCCTTTGTTCCCTCCTGGCCGCCCGGCTAGCTTACACCAAAATAATCACACAGAAATTGTTATTCATTTAAACACTGCCCATTAGCTCTAACTTCTTTTTTCGAGACAGGGTTTCTCCTTAGCTTTTGGATCCTGTCCTGGAACTAGCTCTTGTAGACCAGGCTGGCCTCGAACTCACAGAGATCCGCCTGCCTCTGCCTCCCGAGTGCTGGGATTAAAGGCATGCACCAGCCCGGCTAGCTCTAACTTTTTATTGGCTAACTCTTACATATTAGTTTAACCCATCGACTGTGGCTTACCGGCAAGATTCTAACCAGCGTCTGTCTCAGGCAGGAGATCCATCGCTTCTGCCACTCTGCCCTTCTTTCTAGCATTCAGTTTTGTCTTCTCCACCTACCTAAGTTCTGCCCTATCAGGCCAAGCAGTTCTGTATTGATTCCAATGAAAGCAACACATAAACAGAAGGACCTCCTACACCAGACTGGGACATAATGAGACCCTGTCTCAAAAACACAAAAAACCAAAGCAAGACAAAACAAAAAAATCCTAAAAGGTTGACTTGGGGAGCCTGTAAGAAACAACCAGACCTTACCAGTATGCCTTTCCATTCTCCATAGGAGCCCCACAAGAGAGCCAGACACTGCGGGAGCAGTGCGAAGATTTACCCGGAGCCATCTCTTCTGCCCTGGCAGCCATGTGTACTGCTCCTGTGGGGCTGCCGAGCTGTTGGGATGCCAAGGAGCAGGTCTGAGATCCAAATTCTTGCTTTCTTCTCTGCTACTTGGGAACCAGGGAGTCTGGCCATACTTGCTGCTGAGAAACAGAAAAAATAAGCCTTGGGCTTCTCCTTGCTCAGGATTTCCAAAGACAGACTCTCTCCTGCTGGTCTGGGCCACTTATTTGCCATAGATGACTAGAATTCGAGAGAGGTGACCCAGACCCAGAAAGACAAATATTATATGTACTCACTCATAAGTGGCTTCAAGACACAAAGCAGAGAAAAACCAGCCTACAATTCACAATCCCAGAGAACCTAGACAACAAAAAAGACCCTAAGAGAGACATACATGGATCTAATCTACATGAGAAGTAGAAAAAGACAAGCTCTCCTGAGTAAATTGGGAGCATGGGGGCCATGGGAGGGAGAGAGGAAGGGAGGGGAGCAGAGAAAAAGATACAGCTCAATAAAAACAATAAAATAATAATAATAATAATAATAATAATAATAATAATAATAATAATAATAATAAAATGACTAGAATTCCATACATTGTCTACCTGGCTCAGCAGTAACTGCCCAGGTGATAGGGCAGCCGATTGGAAGTCATTACATTTCTCCAGGGTCAGAGGTCACGCAGATTGAGCTTCCCTACCTTGTTACTTATTAGTACTTCCCTGTAGACCTGCCTGCCTACATTATGGCTGAACTCAGGTAGGATTCAGTTCTCCACTGGCCATGGAGACTGGGCATAGAATGAGGCCTGAGGGTTCTAGTGAACCTAAGAGGGGCCAGCAAGAGTCTGAGATTTCTGGCCAATTGAAGATGTGCAAGGAATGGAGGTAGAGTAAGGGAGATGGGATAGAGCTGAGTTTGTCTCCATAGGTCTCGTGGCATTTGGCCAATCAGCTGACTGAGGACAGCAGCCAACTGAGGCCAGCCCTTGTCTCTGGTCTGCGGCATCATATTCTATGCCTCCACCTTCTCAAGGTACTTCCTTCCCACCACCCTCAATGCCTGGGATTTCTTTTAACTCCCAGGAAAGGAAGGGAGGGGAGGAAAGAAGAAGAGAGGAAAGGAGAGGGAGAGAGAAGAGATTATCTGTGGCTGGGCATAGTGGTGCTGGCCTTTAATCCCAGCACTCAGGAGGCAGGGGAAGGCTGATCTCTCTGAATCAGCCAGAACTCTAGAGGAGAAACGTTCCATGGGGAGGGGAGTTGAGAAGTGCATCATCACATGATGGCACCCAGGAAGCAGAGAGAAAGGATAGGTACGGTGCAGGGCGTCTGGTTTTCCTTTCCCTTTGATTCCGTCCAGTCCCCAACCTGTGGGATGCTGCCATATGCACACTCAGGACGGGTTTTCCACGCGTTGGAAAGGCCCTCACAGAAACACCCACGTGTGTTTCACTTAGGCCCTTCTTACTCCAGTCATACTACTGTCAAAATTGTCACAACCCCCACGTGTGGACAACAGCTCTACTGAGAGGCTTGCCTGCTTTTCAGCCGAGCCTTCCACTGTAGGACCCAGGGCTGTTCTGTCCACTGACAGGCTCCTTCCAACTTCCCTAGGTTCTCTACTCCTGCTGCTATATCAGTGAGCGTCTGTGCCATATTCTGGGGCAAGAGCCCCTGGCCTTGGAGTCGCTGTTGATGCTGGTCCAGGGCAAGGTAAGCCAGCGATACCCACACGGTTGGGTATCTCATGGTGCTCCATCTCCCCCAGAAGTTGTTCTGATAGCTCAGGTTTCCTTTGTAGGTACAAGTAGCATATTGGGAAGAGTCCACTGAGGTGGCACTCTATCTCCTGTCCCTTCTTGTCTTTCGGCTCCAAGATCTGCCTTCTGGGTGAGTCATAAAGTCAGGTCTCCCCACTAAAGTCTCCTTCCCTCGTAGCTTTCCCTGACCCTAGGGAAGGGCACCCTCTAGCTTTTTCCTTGAAGGGGCTGACACAGAGAACAAAGAACAGGCCTGGTTATCATCACCTCTGGGCCTGGGGGGGGTAGATGCAGCGTGGGTGGAGAGCGGGCGAGGGGGGACACTGTCCAGCCCACTGTAACCCTCCATGGTCTCTATTCCAGGATGGAGAAGCTAGGCAGTGAGGTCGCCGCTCTCTTTACCCGCTCACATGTCGTCTCTCTCGTGGTGAGCTTTCGCCCTTCTCCCCTCGCCTTTCACCCCTTCCTCTGACCCCCTTGGGAGTAGATGGCCTTTGTCCTATTTGCAGCTGTTTCTGCAAACGTCATTCGGATTCAGATGGCCCTCCTTTCCCTCTACCCTTCCCACAGAATGCAGCAGCCTGTCTCTTAGGACAGCTTGGTCAGCAGGGCGTGACCTTTGACCTCCAGCCCCAGGAATGGATGGCGGCAGCTGCGCATGCCTTGTCTGCCCCTGCAGAGGTGAGGTACTGGAGAGGGCCAGATGTGGCTCCTCTGAGCCCAACACCAGAACAGCCCTCCTGGGGGAAAGACCAGATCCAGTAAGCCCCTCTTTAGCCGGGCAGTGGTGGTGCCCGCCTTTAATCTCAGCACTCGGGAGGCAGAGGCAGTCAGATCTCTGTGAGTTGAGGCCAGTCTGGTCTACAGAGCTAGTTTCAGGATAAGCTCCAAAGCTACAAAGAGACCTTGTCTTGAAAAAAGAAGAAGGAGAAGAAGAAAGAAGAAGAAAAGAAGCCTCTCTTCCTCTCCTTTGCCACCAGACAGTGAGCTGCTCTCAACCAGGGCTGATCAGGGCCTCTTCAAAGATGGAGGCAGGGAGAGAAAGAAAGGAAGCTGCCCAGTTACCTGAGGCAAGAACTTCCCCTTGTCCAGTTACCTGAGGTGAGAACTTCCCCTTGTCCAGTTACCTGAGGTGTGAGCTTCCCCTTCTCCAGTTACCTGAGGTGAGAGCTTCCCCTGTCCAGTTACCTGAG
>NW_026068193.1:446363-457120 GCF_014885135.2 Alexandromys fortis
TATTTATTTATTATGTATACAATATTCTGTCTGTGTGTATGCCTGCAGGCCAGAAGAGGGCACCAGTCCTCATTACAGATGGTTGTGAGCCACCATGTAGTTGCTGGGAATTGAACTCAGGACCTTTGGAAGAGCAGGCAATGCTCTTAACCTCTGAGCCATCTCTCCAGCCCCATCATTCTTATATATATAGAATTTATTGTACTTTGTAACTTATCTCATCTCCCACAAACACACTTGGAAGCTTAGACACAACAGATGTAGTAAAAGTCACCCGCTTGTCCTTGAGAAAGCTGATCTTCAGAGGAATTGTTTCATTAGCTAAGACAGTAACATTCACCCAGTTTCTCTTCCCCTGATCCTGTTCAGATGGTTCCTCAGGCCCTGTATTCCACCTTAGAGGTGACTCTGTCTTGTAGCTCTGTGGCGTCATCACCGACCTGCCCGGGTTTATTTGTGCCTTGTGTGTCCTGGTCTCTTGGCTACTCAAGGATTCCTCCTCTATTGTTCTCTTCACGGCCACCAGAGTGAGCGTTTTGAAGGAAAATATGGCCTTCCATTCATGCAGTGCTTTTTGAACATAGAACTGAATGTTGGGTGCTTGTACTGTTCTAAATTCTGATAGTAAAACAGTGAATGCGGTATTTTACAACTAGTGCTGATGTGCAGCGTAGGTCATACTGCGTAAATCTTGATTGGCTTCCCACTGCTGATAGGAAACAGTTCAGGCTGTAGACCAGTGCTTCTCAACCTGTGGATTGCAACCCCTTTGAGGGTCGCATGTCAGATATTTACAGTATGATTCACAACAAGTATCAAAATTGCAGTTATGAAGTAGCAATGAAATAATTTTGTGGTTGGGGGTTAGCACGTGAGGAACTGTGTTAAAGGGTTTTAGTGGTAGGGGGGGTTGAGAACACCTGCTCTAGACTGTCACAGCCTGTCTGAGGACAGTGGACTGTAAAGGGTTGCTATTCATTTCCAGAATCGAGTATGAACTCTTATGCCTACCAGCTTCCCTGTTTGCTGTGATCTGCACTTCTTAGGATATCCTGCCTTCCTAAAGACACCTTCCCTTTTCTGTCTTTACATTTTGATTTCCTTATTTTGCAATGCTAGAGAGTGAACCCAGGGCCTGACACAGCCTGCCTTTAAAATGTCTCCTGCCTCTAGGAGGCACTGATGGCACATTCAACTGTGTAGCCAACTTCTTGTTTAGCAAACATCTTCCTAAACTGGAATTGGTTTTGGACCCAAAAGCTTCTCCTACTAGACTGTCTGTCTTTAGGAACATGATGGAAGAATAGTAAAGAGCCAAATCTCCTAAGTCCAAAACTTGCCCCAGTCTGCCAGGCCAAGGTGCTGAGAGCCTGGTCTGGGGAGCTACCTCCTTCCTCTTGACTATGTTCCTCTTGCCTCTCTTCAACAGGTCCGGCTGACTCCACCGTGCAGCTGTGGCTTCTACGACGGCCTCCTCATTCTCCTGCTTCAGCTCCTTACCCAGGTACAGGTGTGCTGTGAGCTGGGGAGAAGCAGAGAGAGGGGCTGGGCATATTTCCGAGCCACTGGCAGATGAAATAAGGAAGTGGCCCATGCTTGCCTGTCCTCACACTGCTGTTAGCCTTACCAGCCTGTCCTCACACTGCTGTTAGCCTTACCAGCCTGTCCTCACACTTCTGTTAGCCTTACCAGCCTGTCCTTATGCCCACCCTCAGCAGGAACCCTGAAGAGAGCTGTTCAGCTGCACTACCCAGGGACCTGGGGAGAAAAGAGCTTCTCTGGGGTCTGGATTTAGGGTTTGGGTTTATGGATTTTTGTTATTGTTGTTTAGATGAAATTCTTCATTGAAAGGTAGGAAGATGAAGGAGTTCCAGGCCAGCCTTGGCCACGTAGTGAGTTTGAAAGTAGCCTGAGGTACATAAGCTCCTGTCTCAACATTCCAAAAAAATTTAATAAGCATTTTACACAACTTGGCCTTGACATGAGCTGATCTGACTAGGATAATTTCCTGGTTTTCCATAGGCGCATACTGAGGTTGAGAGATTGGGTTAGATTATAATAGGAAAGGGACATAAATTGGGTGTGGTGGTGGATTTACAATCCTAGGGTTTGAGAGCCTGAGGTAGGAGGATCACAAGTTTGAGGGTAGCCTGAATACATAATAAGATGCTATTTTCTAAAATGAAGGAAGGGAAGAAGGGAGGGAGAAAAGGAGGAAAGATAAGGGGAAATGGGAAAGAAAAGGAAGGAAAATACAGAAATGACAAAAGGAGTTCCTGACTTGTACGTACCCTCCTCTCTAACAGGGGAAGCCTGGTCTGATCAGGGATGTGGCTGCTTCCGAGGTGTGGACCATTCTGTGGCACCGCTTTTCCATGGCCCTGAGGCTACCTGAGGAGGTGACTATACAGGAAGGCGATCTGTCACTGTCAAGTCCAACCAGCCTGGAGCCCGACTGGACACTGATTTCACCCCAAGGTGTCTTTGTTTGTAGAGGTCCCATTTCAGAAGGAGGCAGCTTAGAACTGGGTTAGCCCACAGATAATTGCTCCTACTGTGTGCAGAGAGGGTGGTAGAGTCTATATAATGAACTTGCTTACCAATAGGGAACAGAAAGGACCAGATAAGTTCTGGGATCCCTGGCATCTGGTCAGTCATCTTGCTGGCTTCACTAGGTGTGCGTTCTCTGTTGTTTTCAGGCACGGCAGCCTTGCTGAGCCTTGCCATGGCCATCTTCACCCAGGAGCCCCAGTTATGCCTGAGCCATCTGTCCCAGCATGGGAGTATCCTCATGTTGACCCTGAAGCACCTGCTTTCTCCCAGCTTCTTGCATCACCTGAGTCAAGCGTGAGTCTGAATTAGAAACAGGAGACTCAAAGTCAGAGCTAACAGGGAGGTGGAGGGGGCAGGAGAGAAGTAGCTGACAGCTTGATTTATATTAGTAGAAGTGGGGTAAGGATTAGGCTGGAAACCTAAGGAGTTGCTGAGATTGGGAGAGAAAACATGAAGTGAGGGAGGGAAGCGTCAAAGAGTAAGCCTGTTTTGCTCCCTCCCTAGGCCTCAGGGCCCCAAGTTTCTCCCTGTTGTGGTACTCTCCGTGTGCCAGCTGCTCTGCTTCCCTTTTGCCCTGGATGTGGATGCTGACCTCCTTGTAAGCATCTTGGCTGACTTCAGGGACTCAGAAGTTGCAGTCTACCTGCTTCAGGTACTTGGAGAGGTGATCCAGGTGTGGTGGTGGGAAAGGAAGATGGCCAGTGTTGTATCCTCTGACTCACATCCCAATAGCTCCAGGGCTCTCCAAGGCCCTCACAGAGGAGGGCATCAGCTTGACCGAAGTGCTGGAGTGGAGGCAGCACTCAGACCCAAACAGACATGCACCTGAAGCTGAGCTAGAGTCTCCTCTGTCCACTCCTCTCTTGTCTGGTTCTATTGGAACTCACTAGGGAGGCCAGGCACTGTAGCTCAGCTCCTGGGTCAGGAATTACTGCCGTGGACTCTTGACGATATGCCCTGGCTATTTGGAGGCAGCAACTGTGGCCTTGCAGAGCCAGGTGTAAGTGTAGAAAGGACCCGCTCTTGAGCTTCACATGAGTTTCCTGCACTGTGCTATGGGGCTCTGCTCTGCCGCCAGGAATGTCTCTCTCCTTGACTTGGCATTTCTCTTGTCCAGCTTCGAAGCTTTCCCTTCCCCATTGCAATGTACCTTCCCCTCTCCTGAACCCCTTTACCTGAACTCTCCTTTCTCCCAGGTCTGCTGCCACCACCTTCCATTGTTACAAGCCGAGCTGCCCATTGGTCTCCTTACACGCCTGGCCCTCATGGATCCCACGTCTCTCAAACAGTTTGTGGACACAGTGACTACCTCCCCCAGAACCATCATCTCATTCCTCTCTGTCGTTCTACTGAGTGACCAGCCTCCTATGATCTCTGACCTTCTGTCTCTGCTGACCCACACAGCCCGGGTACTGTCCCCCAACCACTTGTCCTTTATCCAAGAGCTCCTGTCTGGCTCTGATGAATCCTATCGGCCATTGCGGAGCCTCCTGGGCCACTCAGAGAACACTGTGCGGGTCCGTGCTTACAGGCTTCTGGGACACTTAGTACAACACAGCATAGCCCTACGTGGGGCACTACAGAGCCAGGCTGGCCTGCTCAGCCTTCTGCTGCTGGGGCTGGGAGACAAGGACCCTGCCGTGCGGCGCAGTGCCAGCTTTGCTGTGGGCAATGCAGCCTATCAGGCTGGTCCCTTGGGACCTGCCCTGGCAGCTGCAGTGCCCAGTATGACCCAGCTGCTTGGAGATCCTCAGGATGGTATCCGGCGCAATGCCGCATCGGCTCTGGGCAATCTGGGACCTGAAGGGTTGGGAGCAGAGCTATTACAGTGCCAAGTACCCCAGCGGCTCCTGGAAATGGCATGTGGAGATCCTCAGCCGGCTGTCAAGGAGGCCGCCCTCATTGCCCTTCGGAGCCTCCGACAAGAGCCCTGTATTCATCAGGTAAAGCCAGGAGATTATGAGCCCTGAGGCCCCTGCAGTTCACAGCATTTCTCTAGTGTAATTTGTGAGGACCTAGGACACCTAGAAATACAAACTATGTCCCTGTCTGGGTGTAAGAAACTCAAAGACAGTTTGTTGGAAATGGGTTTCCCATTTGCCCTCTCCCGCCCTGGAGGAGGGAAGGTATCTGGAAGGCTCCACTGAGCTAGGACATACCTGAGATCTCAAGAATTGTAGCTTATCTCTTCCAGACACAAAACAGGAGGTAGATGGGGAAAACCATGAAGATGCCAACTGTTTTTGTGCTGTGCTAAGCATTTTACCTTTATCACCTGGTTTAAGCTATTATCACCATGATTTTGTAAGCGAGGAAACCGAAGCACAAATAATTTAGTGACTTGTCAAGATTACAATGCTACCCGGTGAGACTGGGCTCTTGAACTCATAAGTCTGGGTCTAGAGCCTATACTCATCAAAGACCGTCTTATTTTGCTTCCTCTGCTTAATATTGAGTCTCTAAAACACCCAGGGGGAATTGCATCTGAGAGATCACAGAGTGGAGTATGTCAGTGTGGTCGCGTTAGCATGATGGCATTTGACAGGGTGGTGCTGGCACTAAATGAGTTTCCCGCAGTCCATGTAGGGAAACAACGAAAGGGATGCTTGGTTGGAAATGAGAGACCCGCTGGGAAGCAGACATTCAGGCTGTCTGTCAGTTACTGCTGCTTTCCTTAACCTCTTACTGGTGACAAGTGACCGGATCACTTGGTGTGTTGATTTTATGCCCAATACCAAAGAGAGTGGAAATAAATATCTGAGTCTTATTGGTTCATAGCTTGCGAGATTTCTTGTCTTGATCAGTCTATCCTGAATCCCCCAAAGGCCCATTTCTCTTTTCTTGGCTGTGCCAAGAATGTGCCAACACCACCATTTCTCACCCTTACATCATATTCTGCCATTTATTTCCTATTCCATAGGTGCTGGTGTCCCTGGGTGCCAGTGAGAAGTTAGCCTTGCTCTCTTTGGGGAATCAGTTACTGCCGAATAGCAGCGCCAGGCCTGCCTCTGCCAGACATTGCCGGAAGCTCATCCACCTCCTGAGGCCGACCCACAGTACATGACCCCAGATCCCTGGGACCACTATCCTGTTCTGCCAAATGTTCCTTCTCCTACCAGAGATACTAACTCAGCCGAGAGCTGAAGAGACTGAAAGAGAATGATAAGCTGCCAACTCCCCCGCGAGCAAGAAACTAGAAGAGATTTTCATATTAAAGCTCCTTCCTTTCCCTAGATTCATGATGATTTGATTCAGTAAACTTCATCATTGTTGGTGCCAGAGAAAAATCCGTCCTTTCTCCCACAATGTGCCTTTAACCCCAGGACCCACCCAGGCCTTAGGAAAACATATCTGCCGTGCTGGATCTCTTCCTCTCTGAACCTCCTGTGATCTGCCTAGCTATTTTTGCCTCCTTTCTAGTCTGTGGAGATAAATGTCATCACCCCATTATAAGGGGTTCCTTAGCCCATAGCCCACACTTCTCCCATGGGTAGGGAGTATGTGTGTGTATAAATTATATATGTATGTGTGTGTATATATATATGTATATATATATATATATCCTACTTGTAAACACTTATTGGAAAATGTGCCTCACCCTACTTGAAGCTTACAAGGTAAGGGGAGGGAGGCTCAATCCCTCTTCTGGCTTCTCTGTGACATTGGAAGACCCTGTTCATACAAAATCCTGGTTTGGAGAATTGTTTTATACCTTTCCAAGCAAGGCCAGTGGAGCTGATACAGAGAAGACTGGAACTAAAGAGGTAAATCAGGGTGCTTTAAGATGATAATACAGTCGTTTTAATATTTAGTGCAGTGTCAGTGTATATGGAATCCTAGCTGCTTTGGAAGAGCGACTCTTTATGGAGACTGTGGGATTTGCCAGAAGAGTGTTTGACAGTCCCATCAATTAAAATCAAATTTAACAGGACATTCCAATTTACCAGAAAGGGTATTTGGCAGACACATTACTTAGAATCTAACAGTATGTGTATTAGGAAGCTTAACTGAGACAAGCTTCCAGAGCCCTGATTTCTCCATCAAGTAAGTGGAGAGACTCCTCTTGATATGGCTCAGTGGTGAATGCTTTGCTGCTTATGTATGAGATTCTGGGTTCAGTCCCAAGCAGAAAGGGGAGGGGGAAGAAAGGTGCCTTGATGACCTTCCTTGATTAAGGTTTGTAAGAAATGAAAGATAAGTGTGCTTATCTGTATTTTCAAGGAGTTTTCATACCATCTACTGTATTTAGTTACGTTTGAGCAAAAGTAAGATTTCTCTAAGGCCCTTCTTAATTCCCTGCTCTCCATGTTATTTTAATTCAGCGCACACATATGCACACACATGCACACACCACACACACAACCACACACTCACCTTCCTGTGCACCAGATACTGTGCCTGTCACAGTTTCCATTCTGACCAGAAGAACAGGGAGCTTATTAAAATAAGTGAACTGAAGCTGGGTAGATGGCAGCTATTACAGAGGCTGAAGCAGGAAGATCACAGTCTCGGGAGTCTAAGACCAGTCTGAACAACATGACAGGAGCCAGTCTCACAAAGTAAGCTAATTAGATAAACTACATAGAAAGGTGGTTTTTAAAATGCTCTGGAATTTAAAAAGTCAAGAAAAGGGCTTAAGAAGCACCAAGCTGGTCATGTTCCCATCCCCACCTGCCCCCAGTCCACTTACAAAATCTCTAATTTCTCCTTCCAACAGAGATCTGGGTGTCTCCCCATGAACCCTCCTTTCTACCTAGCCTCTCTGGGGCTGTGGATTGTAGCATGGTTATCCTTATTTTACAGCTAATATCGACTCATGAGTACATGCACCATGTTTGTCTTTCTTGATCTGAGTTACCTCACTCAGGATAATTTTTTTTTCTAGTTCCATCCATTTGCCTCTAAATTTCCTTGTTTTTAAAAGTTGCGTAATACTCCATTGTGTAAACATACCACATTTTCGCTATTCATTTCTCTGCTGAAGGATATCTAGGTTGTTCCAAGGTTCTGGCTATTACAAATAAAGCTGCTATGAATCAGCTGAGCAAGTGTCCTCATGGTATGACTGAGCATCCTTTGGGTATATACCCAAGAGCAGTATAGCCGGGCCTGTGGTAGGTTAATAACCAGTTTCCTTAGAAACTGCCACACTGACTTCCAAAGTGACTGTACAAGTTGAACAAGAGCAATCAGGTTGGCGTAGGGAGTACTGAAAGGAACTCCTGGAAAGGGGGTGCATTTCGGGGTTTCATAAAAACCTGGTACAAGGGAATCTCCCAGGAATCTACAAGGAAGACCCCAGCTTAGACTGCTAGCAAACGCAGATGCATAGCCTGAACTGGCCATCTCCTGTGACCAGGTTGGTGCCTAGCCCAGTTGTCATCAGAGAGAGTCACCCAGCAACTGATGCAGATGCAGACACATAGCCAAACATTAGGTGGGTTTCAGGGAATCCTGCAGAAGAGCAGAAGAGGAGAAAGAATTAGAGCCAGAGGTGTCAAGGACACAAGAAAATTCACAGAATCAACTAACCTGGGCTCATAGGGGCTCAAAGAGACTGAACCAACAATCAGGGAGCCTGCATGGGACTGACCTAGGCACTCTGCATATTTGTTACAGTGTGTAGGTTGGTCTTGTTGGAACTCCAAATGGTGGGAACAGGGGCTGTCTCTGACTCTTTTACAATCTGTTGGGACCCTACTCCTCATGCTGGGTCACCTTGCCCAGCCTTAATACATGAGGGGGTGCTTAGTCTTACTGCAACTTGATATGCCATGCTCTGTTGATACTCATGGGAGACCTGCCCTTTTCTAAACAGAAACTAAGCAAGCAAGAGTGGATTGGGGATTGGGAACAGAGGGAGGGTTGGAGGGGGGCAGGGACTGGGAGGAGAGGAGGGAGGGAAAAGTGCTGCCAGGATGTAAAACAAGAAAACAAATTTATTGGAAAAAAAAAAGTACTAAGCTGAATGGGTCAGGTGGACCCTTACCTAAAAGGGGCAACTGAGCTCACACTTGAAGGAAGCAGAGTGCGCAGTGCAGTCATCTGAGTGAAAGACCTAGGCGCCGAGGACGGTGGAAGGCTCAGGAAGCCAGGTTACAAAAAAGCAAAGGAGAAGAGGCAGCCGGGCATGGTGACTCATGGTAATTCCATCCTAGGTAGGCAGAAGCGGGACTGTAAATTTAAAGCCAAAATTCTAATACAGCAGCAAAACACTCAAAACCTAGAAAACAAAATATAAAATCACCCAAAAAGAAAAAAAACAAACACCAAATTGTAACCAAATAAAAATGCACACAAAAAAACTGTAGAGCCCTTTTGTTGTTGTTGACCAATCAACTACCACTGAACATTAGATCTGCCCTGGAGTGTTATTCTATTGAAGAAACTGGTTTTCCTTCTCCCAGCAGATATAAATGACCACTCCATTGTTAACTATAGGACCCAGCCATGATAAGGGCCACCCAAAGGAAGTTCATAACTTCCAACCATTATCACCTGCCAGTGTAGCCCTGATAAGCTTAATGGAGGCCTGAGTCTCAGCACTTCCACCCAGAGGCAATATCTGGTAGCAGGAAGGACCACAAACTGAGATTACCCAGGCACCACCCAAGAACAGACCATCCAAAGGAAATTCTTAGGTTCCAACCCTTATAGATAGGATCACTTGCCAGCACACTCTCACCAGGACACCCCTAGACAAATGTCAGCCAATCAGGGATCCTGAACATTAGAAATCCCTCTCCCCCACCTTTACTACTATAAAAACCCAACTCTAACTGTGCTCGGGGCTCTCTGATTATTCCAACATGTTGGACCCACGGAAAGACCGAGTTTGCAAACTTGTACAAAATAAAGGCTCTTTGCTTTTACATATAGGGCTTGGTCTCCTTGTTGGTTTTTGGGGGACTTTGAAGATCTGGGCATAACATTAACCATTAACCTAGTGGCTAGGTTTACATTTTAAAAAATAAGATAAAATAAAAACTATCACATCACAGCCAAACAAGAAAATCCAACAGAAAGAAAGGAACCCAAGAGAAGAAGGTACCAGAATCGGAGACCCACTCCTTCACACATTCAGGAACCTCATAGAGTCACGAAATGGAAGCCATAATATAATGGCAGAGGACCTGGTGCAGACCCATGCACACCCTGTGCACGCTGCCTCAGTCTCTGTGAGCTCATATGAGCTTTGCTCATGTTGACTTAGAAGGTCTTGTTTTACTGGTGCTCTATCCCCTCTGGCTCTTATTCTCTTTCTGCTTCCTCTTCTGCAGGGTTCCCTGAGCTCTTAGGGCAGGGATTTGATGGTGTCATCCTATTTAGGACTGAGTGTTCCAAGGACTCTCACTTTCTGCATAATGTCTGGCTGTGGGTCTCTGTATTTGTTCCCATCTCCTGCAGGAGGAATGATGGTTGAGTCAGGCACTGCATTTTTTTCTTTTTTAGGCCATTATTATTATTATTATTATTATTATTATTATTATTATTTTATTGCCATAGGTCCCTGGGCTATCTAGTCTCAGGTTCTTGGTCACCCAAGCAGTGTCCGGTATGGGTTCCTTCTCATGGAGTGAGCCTTAAGTCAGATCAGATACTGGTTGGTTGCTCCCACAGGCTGTGTGCCTCCATTGCCCTAGCATATCTGGTAGGTAGTACACCTTTGTAGGTAGAGGGTTTTGGGGATGGCTTGGTGCTTATGTTTCTCTTTTGACAGTGTGTGGAGTACTTTCCTGTAACAAAGATGTTGGAACATAGGGATGAAGACTCCATGAAGGTACTAGCTTCATACCTCAGTGTTGTCTTCAGCAATGGGGCCTTGTCAGTTTGTGGAGAGAAACCTAGTCTTGGCAACAGCTTGGTTGTTTGGGGAAATCCTATGGGGCCCCTTTGGCTAACAATTCAATTTGATGACTGTATTTGAAGCCTATTTTCTCTCAAAGATAAACTAGAGGAATTTAAGAAATATTCCCCTAGTTAGATAGTTAACTAAAGCTGGGCGGTGGTGGCACATGCCTTTAATCCCAGCACTCGGGATGCAGAGACAGGCGATCTCTGTGAGTTCAAAGCCAACCTGGTCTACCAGAGCTAGTTCCAGGACAGGCTCCAAAGTTATAGAGAAACCTTGTCTCAAAAAAACAAAACAAAACAAAACAAAAAGAAAGATAGTTAACTAAATGCTAGCTTGAAATATCTTACCT
>NW_026068193.1:458177-468269 GCF_014885135.2 Alexandromys fortis
GCTCTCTGGAGCAGAGACACCAGGCTCTGCTCTCCCAGGCAACTCCGACCCAGGATGGACATAGGCTAGAATCTTCCTGGTAAGTGCACCTTGGGGTGCTTACACACATTATTAGAAATGGGCTAATTAATATGTGAGACTTAGCCTAGAAAAGGCTAGATAGAAATGGGCCAAGCAGTCTTTAAATGAATACAGTTTGTGTGTTGTTATTTCGGGCATAAGCTAGCAGGCGGCTGGGGTGCTGGGGATGCAGCCCCGCCGCTCTTATTTCAACACTAATGAAGGCACACTAGCCCACTCGAACATGTGGCTCTGGCAGGCCTTGCCCTTCTCCCTACTCCCTCTGCCTTGGTAAACACTGTTGGATTACGGTCTTAAAGCTAGCCACCAAGGTCTATTTCCTTATTTCACTGCTTCCTCCTGAGGCTGACTACCAAAGTCCAGCAATCAAAAGATCCCTTTGGCTCCCCTAATTATGTTAATTAAAATTAAACACCTCATCCTAACAGGGTTTTCCCTTTATAAACTGCCTTTTGCCTGTGTGCATGTCTGTCTCCCGTCTATCTAGAGGCAGACTTTGTCGCTTCAGGACAAACCCCTGCCCCCTTGCCCTCTCCCTCAGCCTCTTCTCCTCTACTACTGCATCCTAGCCCATTTTGACACAGACCTCCCCTTTTATTCCTATAAAAATTAACACCTGCAAGGTCATTTGCTGCTGTTTTCTGCCTGAGTCAGGAAGCAGCCACATTAATTTTTCCTCCCTGCATAATAAAGTGTCTCTCAGGGCTGGAGAGATGGCTCAGCAGTTAAGAGCACTGACTGCTCTTCCAAAGGTCCTGAGTTCAATTCCCAGTAACCATGTGATGGCTCACAACCATCTGTAATGAGATCTGGTGCCCTCTTCTGGCCCGCAGGCAAACATGTGGGCAGAACATTGTATACATAATAAATAAATCTTTAAAATCTTTTTAAAAAAATAAAGGATCTCTCTGTGAAAACAAAACAAAAAAAGTCAAAAAATGGTGTGAGGATGTGGAATTTGGAGAATGTCTGAAAGACTGAAGGATTTGGGCCAGTGTTGGTTTTATGTGTATGAGTGTTTTAATTTTGTTTAGGGGTTGAAGGAAGCTTAAGGTTTTCAACAAAACTAGAGAGAATGGCATAATAAACCCCTAACCCATGAGCTTCCAGAGTGAGCTGTCATGAGCATTTTCCTGCATTGGGTTCCTCTATGCATTTCTTTTAAAAAATTACCACTATCATAGTTAAAAAACTATTCAAAATAGTCTGCAAGTTATTGAATAATACAGAGAACCTCAGTCCTCCCTTTGCCCAGATTTGTTGTATGATGACTTACTCTTTTAGCTTTTGGGGGGACCCACCAACCAGCTTCCAAATAAAACACACATGGGCTGAGCAGTGGTGGCACACGCATTTAATCCCAGCACCCGGGAAGCAGAAGCAGACAGATCTCAGTGAGTTCGAGGCCAGCCTGGTCTACAAGAGAAACCCTATCTCAGAAAACCAAAACAAACAAACAAACAAACAAACAAAAATCACGCCTGTCCTTAGCTTGGCTTGTTTCTAGCTAGTTTTTCTTATTTTAAATTATCCTGTCTACCTTTTGTCTCTGGGCTTTTTCCTTTTCTTACTTCTGTAATCTGACACTCTTACTCTGTGGCTGGCTGGCTGGGTGGCTGGTCCCCAACATTCTTGTTCTCTTTTTCCTCCTCCTCCTTGTTTCTCCTTCTATTCATACTCTCTGCCTGCCAGCCCCACCTATCCTTGCTCCTGCCTCGCTATTGGCAGCATAAACAAAGGTAACATACCTTAAAATAATATTCTCCAACATTTCCCCTTTTTTCTTTTTAAACAAAAATGAAAAGTTTTAACTTTAACATAGTAAGACTGTATACAATAAGAATAATTATCAAATAAAGATTACATTCACAATGTACTGAATTCCAATTCATTTGTATATAGTAAATTTAAATAAAATACTCCATAATCTATCCTATCTTAATAACTCCAAAATTTTATACCTAATTACTTTCATATCTAAGGAAAAATGCAACTATAACTGTCTAGTCTTTAACTCCTTCAAAGGCACCAGAGTATATAATATTAAGTAGACAAAATGTGCATTGCAACTGACTTCCAAAAACTCTAGAAATGACAGAGACTTTTTTTTTTTTTTTGATTTTCGAGACAGGGTTTCTCTGTGGCTTTGGAGCCTGTCCTGGAACTAGCTCTTATAGACCAGGCTGGCCTCGAACTCACAGAGATCCGCCTGCCTCTGCCTCCCGAGTGCTGGGATTAAAGGCATGCACCACCACCGCCAGGCATTCCCCCCAGCTTTCTTAAGTCCTACATGGAAATTCAGCCCCATGTTGGGTACCAAAATGTTTGTGCTGATTTACTCTTTTGGCTGTTTGGAGGGCCCAACACCCAGCTCCCAAATAAATCACACATGGAGGCTTATTTTTACTTATGAATTCCTGACCTTGACTTGTTTCTAGCTAGTTTTTCTAACTTAAATCAACCTGTCTACCTTTTGTCTCTGGGCTTTTTCCTTTTCTTACTTCTGTTATCTTACTTTCACTCTTACTCTGTGGCTGGCTGGGAGGTTGACCCCTGACATTACCCTCTCCTTGTTCTCTTGCTCCTCCTCTTCCTCATTTCTCCTATTTATTCTCTCTGCCTGCCAGCCCTGCCTACCCTTGCTCCTGCCTTGCTAATCGCTGTTCAGTTCTTCATTAGACCATCAGGTGTTTTAGACAGGCAAAGAATCACAGCTTCACAGAGTTAAACAAATGCAGCATAAACAAAAGTAACATACCTTAAAATAATATTCCCCAACACAATATTTTGTCACAGGGACAGGTAGCAGATAGAGGTACCTCACATAGGCCTGATCACCTGAGTTCAATCCAGGAATCCCACAAAGTAGCAGGAGAGAACTGACTCCTGAGAGTTGTCCTCTAACCTTCTCTAGGACTGCTATGATGGGCGTGCACTTGCACACCCCCACACTAATAATAATAATTCACATTTGGTTTTATAGTTTTCTGAACTCTATGGGAGCTGTAAATATCAAGAGCCTTTACCTTTAGATAGTTTACTGTGCAAGCTACGTGTTTTAATAAGGATTCTCTTGAGTCACGGAACTTATAAAATGAATCTTTCTCTCTCTCTCTCTCTACACACACACACACACACACACACACACACACACACACACACACACACTTTATTGGAATGACTTACATGCTGAGTCCAGCAATGGTTAGCTGTGAATGGAAAGTCCAAGAATCCAGTTGTTGCTCAGTATAGGCTGGGATCCCAAGGAGACTTCAATGCCAGTGAAGGAACGGGTGTGCTGAGAAGTGAGAGCAAGCAGGTGAAGAATGAATGAACCCTCCTTCTTCTCTCTTCTTCTCTCGTTCTTATACAGACTTCCAGCAGGAATGGACGAACCCTCCTTCTTCTCTCGTTCTTTTTGTTTGTTTGTTTGCTTTTTGTTTTTCGAGACAGGGTTTCTCTGTAGCTTTGGAGCCTGTCCTGGAACTAGCTCTAGTAGACCAGGCTGGCCTTGAACTCACAGAGATCCAAGTGCTGGGATTAAAGGCGTGCACCACCACCACCCGGCCTCTTCTCTCGTTCTTGTACAGACTTCCAGCAGGAATGGACGAACCCTCCTTCTTCTCTCGTTCTTATACAGACTTCCAGCAGCTGCAGCCCATATTGGAGGTTTGCCTTCCTGCCTCAAGATCCAAATCACAAGCATGCCCTCCATTTCTGGATCATGACTGTAACATTCCAGATCTAGTCAAACTGACAACCAAAAATAACCATCACACTAGGCATAGCAGCCACTGTAATCTCAGTATATGAGACTGAACCAGGGGAAACAGCCTAGGTTACACAAAAACCCATCTCAACATCCCCACACACACAAGATAGTGTACAAATTTTTTAAGAGCAAGGATATTCTGTATGTAACTATGGTATACTTAATTCAGGAGGTTAACATCTCTAAATATTGTAATCTATGTGTCATAATTAAATATTGCCTTAGTCTACAGCCATCACATGTTACCTTTGCAGTCATATCTATTCAGCCCCTAAAGCCATCCGATAACCTTGGCTATTATGGCTATTATGACATTGATTGATGCTTTCAAAGAGAACAGGTCAAGTTTGGGCTACCTGGTATTTCTCAGGTTTGTTTTCTGTTAGTCAGTTTTGGCAGGGACACTATGTAGGTAATGTGTTTTCCTAGTACACCGTGTCAGGTCACTTTTGCCACTTTAAAAATAGTATTTATGTTCGGTTGGAGCCTCCAGCTTGACCCTGCATGATCTCCTCTCTCTCTCTCTCTCTCTCTCTCTCTCTCTCTCTCTCTCTCTCTCTCTCTCTCTCTCTCTCCAAACCATGCCCACTCAGAGAATCTCCAAGCAAAGGGAAAAAACAAACAAAAAAACCCCAAAAACCAAAAAACAGTTCTGGGGCACGTCCTGGGCTTTGAAAGTTGGGGCTTTTGAGGGGAAGCAGGTTTCATGGTCACAGGCCCAGCAAGCATCTGTGAACTTGCTTCTCTGCTGTGGCTCCTGAGATGGGCCTCTGAAACTTGAGACCAACGTGCCCCTGGCACCTATGTAAATGCTGCCTCAGACAGTGGCTCTGAGCTCTTCCTGTCAAAGATGCCCATTCCTGTGGGCATGAGCTTGCTGGTTACTGTTAGCCCATGCACAGAAGGGGCCTCTGTCCATCTGCACCGTGGGAATCGAGACCAGGAACCAAGTTCTAGCTGTGCTGTGTGACTTTGGGCACATAACTGCCTTCTTTGGGCTTCAATGTCCTTTTTATCCTGGAAGTTCCATGAGGCCCCTCGGGGTCTCACATGTTTCTGGACTTCAGAAGTTTCAGAATCAAGTAGAGAGAAGTTGATTGTAGTCTGTAAGCCCTCCTTTTCCCTTCCTCAGAAACTGCCTGCCTGGGCCCTAGTGGGAGCACTTGGTGAGTGGGAGCACTTGGTGAGTGGGAGCCTGGGACAGGACTCTAAGTGGACAGTTTGGTAGCAGCAACCCAGGTAATATTTGCCAGGTATGGACTGAGCCAGGGCTGTTGGGTTGGGCTTTCCACTCCTGCCTCCAATGAGCTCAAACCTCTTCCTCCTGTTCTTGGCCAGCTTAATGTTGCAGGGCCCTGCAGGGTGTGTGTGTGTGTGTGTGTGTGTGTGTGTGTGTGTGCTTTTCAACTTGGGCACCCCTTCCAGAATGCACACCTGATCCCACATGTGGACTTGGCCTCTATGCCCAGGCTTGTTCCACTGGGGGTGGGCATGCCAGTTTTCTGTCCCCGAGTCACAGGGTCAGGCAGTGTATTTCCTATGTGCCTCTCCTGCCCTCTTACAAGGCCATGATCTGAGCCCTGGCCAGACACCTCCTGAGGGATGGAGCCCCTCCTCATCCCTGGATTTTCCGGGGCACTCTAATCCACCACGTGAAGCTGCCCGGCATCTGATTCAGCCCCTCCCACTCACCCTCAGAGGATAGGTGGCTGGAAACTTGGATGCAAGGGTGTGAACATGGCTCTGTCCCAGGATTCCATTATGCTGGGGGGTGGCTCCAGCCCCACCCATTCATTCTGTAAACAACCTGTGAAGAGCCTTTGGCATTCCTCTTGTAATGAGATTTTTATTAAATAAATTATTTTCCTGGGGGAAAAAAAAAAAACCCAAAACTCAAAAAACCTAGTTCGGCATTCTTGGGGCCTCAGGAGCTTCTCTCCTGAAATTGCCGGCATTCCAAGTCCCTGCCTAAAGCGGTCAGCTTTTGACCACGCTTGGCCATAAACCCAGCTTGCAGCAGACACATAATCACCTCTAACCTACAACCTATATACACTCCTTGCTTTAGTTCCAGCATGCGACTTCTCCAGCCTCAACCTCTGGACCACCGGCAACACCAGAGACCACACCCCCAAAGAAAGTGACTCTTCCTCAGCAGCCAGCAGCTGCCTAGAGCTCCTCGGGTGGGGGTGGGGCCTCAGCCGCCCAACAGCAATCATGCTGGAATTCTGACTGGCTTGATGACGTGCAGGTAAGAGCATCTGAGCATCTGATGTGAGTTCACATGTCATTCCCAGCTCTTCTGCCGATTCTCAGGCTCTCCTTTCTCCCGTTTTTTCTCTTTCTCCTTTTCCTTGTTTCTCCCACCCCGACTCACTCCGAGACAGTCTCACTAGGTACCCCTGACAAGCCTGGAACTCCATATTGTAGACCAGGCTGGCTTTGGACCTATAGAGATCTATCTGTTCCTGCATCTGCCTCCCGGGGCCTGGTATTAAAGTCACACACCACATGGCACAGCTCGTACATCCTTCCTACCCTAACTTTTGCAAAGTTCCCTGCAGCTGGAACAGGGATGGACTTGATACAGATACCTCATCCACAGCTTTGTGCTCAGAAGTCACTTATTCTCAGCATGTTGACAAGCTGTGGGGGTCTGCATGAACCAATACCCACAGCAAAACGAAACTTAACTGAGTGAGACTGAAAGCACTAAGAATCCTGGGTCAGCTCCAACCGCTCGATTTTTGCCATTATTGATGAAGTTACTCCTGATCACTCGGTTAATATATAGTCAGACTTTGTTGATGGATTTTTTTTTAAAAAAATGTATACTTTATTTTTAGAATAGATTAGATTTCAATTTGTAGAAAGATTGGGTGGATTTATAATGTCCCCATTTCCTCTATTATTTAGGATATTGCATTTTACATATTATATCTTGTTAATACTGAACGAAGTATTATACAACATTGGCATACTATTAGACTTTTTTGTTGCTTGTTTTTTGGGTCAGGGTTTCTCTTTCTAACAGCCTTGGAACTCACTTTGTAGACCAGGCTGGCCTGGAACTCATAGAGCTCTTCCTGCCTCTGCCTTCCAAGAGCTGGGATTAAAGGCATGCTCCATCACACCTGGCTTTTTTTTTTTTAAATAAAGGTATTTTGGGGGCTAGAGAGATGGCTCAGAGGTTAAGAGCAGTGACTGCTCTTCCAGAGGTCCTGAGTTCAATTTCCAGCAATCACATGGTGACTCACAACCATCTGTAATGAGATGGTGCCCTCTTCTGGCATGCAAGCATACATGGAAGGAATGTTGTATACATAATAAATAAATAAATCTTAAAAAAATTCTTTCTACTTAATTACATTTAAAAAAAAATAAAGGTATTTTTTAAAGATTTTAGCCAGGCGGTGGTGGCACACGCTTTTAATCCCAGCACTCAGGAGGCAGAGGCAGGCAGATCTCTGTGAGTTCGAGGCCAGCCTGGTCTACAGAAGGAGTTCCAGGACAGGTTCCAAAGCTACAGAGAAACCCTGTCTCGGAAAAAAGAAAAACAAGGCCCGGGGGGGATTTATTACATTGGCTTACACAATATGGCCTGGGTAGCTTAATAATGGCTGCCTCACACTAGAGAACCTGAAATCCTATAGTTGCTCAAGTCATGAGGCTGAATGTCTCAGCAGCCCCCATCTGGCATTGAAGGTCTAGAATATTCCTGGAGAGCTGTTGGTTTTCAGTCTACACGGGAAGCCCAAAGAAGCGGGCTTCAATATCAGTGAAAGAGTGCAGTTAATGACAGGACACACAAACTCTCCAGCAAGAGTGAAGATGAGCAGGGAAAAGGCAAAGCTTCCTTCTTCCATGGCCTTGATCTGGCTTGCCCCCATCCAGGGGTCTTCATGATTGAAGACTTGTGGTCAAGGAAGTCCCTCACAGGACTGCACAAGGACTTCAGTTGATTCCAGTTAAGTTGATAACCAAGATCCATCCCATCCCCTTTCTAATTTCATCACCGATGCTTCCTTTCACTTCTGTATACAAAGCAGAAGCCAGTGTCACATATGACAGCAAGCACAAAATGCCCACATATCCAAAGTAACTCTAGGAACATGATTCATGTCTTGATGCTGACCTTGGCCAACCAGCTGAAGTGTTTGGCATGATTTAATTTTAAGACATGGTCTCCATATGGGATTCCCCCTCTCTGTATGCTGTGAATACTTCTGGTTAATAAAGAAACTGTTTTAGGCCTGTGATAGGGCAAAAGAATAGAGCTAGGTGAAGAAAACTAAACTGAATGCTGGGAGAAAGGAGGTGGAGTCAGGGAGAAGCCATGGATCTACTGCTGGAGACAGACACACCAGAAACTTGCTAGTAGGCCATGAGCCTCATGATAAAGTATAAAATAAAGGAAATGTGTTAAATTAAGATGTAAAAGCTAGCCAATAAGAAATTAGAACTAATAGACCAAGCAGTGGTTTAATTAATACAGTTTCTGTATGGTTATTTCGGGAGTTTGGGCAGCCGGGAACGAACAAGCAGAGGGTGGCTGGGAACACAGAAGTGGCCCTCTTACAACATGGTCTCATATGTGTCTCTGGCCAACATAGAACTCACCATGAAGCCCAGGCAGGCCTCAAATAATCCTTCCACCTCAGTATGCTGTGTGCTGAGGTAATAGGCATACAGCTCCACATTGTATTCTGTTTGTAGGATTTCTCCACTGTAAAGTGTCTCTTTGCCCCACACAGGCATAACCCATAATTAAGGAGAGGAGTATTCCTCCCTCCTTCAAGATAGAGTGTCTACATCCTTAAGATTTCTTCTCTTGGGGCTGGAGAGATGGCTCAGTGGTTAAGAGCATTGCCTGCTCTTTCAAAGGTCCTGAGTTCAATTCCCGGCAACCACATGGTAGCTCACAACCATCTGTAATGATGTCTGGTGCCCTCTTTTGGCCTGCAGACATACAGACAGAATATTGTATACATAATAAAAAATAAATAATAAAAAAAAGATTTCTTCTCTTCAGCTTTGTCCTTTCTGTCAAGGTGCCAAATGATTCCAAGGACACATGTCTATTTGGGTTAGGAAGTAGGATTTTTTTCTTTGTTTTTAATTTGTTTTAGCCTTGTCTGTTGGGAGCTCTTTCAATTAATTCAGTGACACACTTCTTTCCTACCATTGTGGGAGGTTATGTGTGCATGTGGCTGTGTGCTGTGCAAGGCTTCCTTCGCCGATGACAAGATATTCCAGGCTCATATATTTTCTGCTGAAGCCTAGAATCAATCTCTTTTCCAAAGATGCTTGGTTCCCTTTCATGGAAAAAAGTATTAGAAACTAAAACCTGACTGGGTTGGATGATGGTGGCACTTGGGAGGCAGAGGCAGACGATCTCTAAGTTTAAGGCAAGCTGGGTCAACAGAGTGAGTTCCAGGAAAGCCAAGGCTACACAAAGAAACCCAGTTTCAAAAACCAAACCAAATAAAACCAAACCAAACAGAAGAATGAGAGATAGAGATAGAGATAGAGATAGAGAGAGAGAGAGAGAGAGAGAGAGAGAGAGAGATATGTTGCGGGGTTCCGCCCCTCCAACCAATAGCTGCTGTGATACCAGCCCATTGGGGCATGGTCTCTCTCCCTTTAAAAAAAGCGGCTACTTCCTCTGGTCTCTCTCTTCACTTCCTGCTCTGCCGGAGACTAGACTCCCTTCCTGGTTGTGTAGATGGCTGTTGTCTGGGACGGTGATCTGTAAGTTTTTTCCCCTTTAAATAAATAACACCCTATTAATCATAACTCCAAACTGGTGTGGCATTGTTCGTGACATATGCCTTCATCTGGCGCCCGAACGTTTGGCTTTTAGGACCTCTCCTTCCCCCACTCCGGCTGCTGGCCGCAAGTTCGGCTTGGCGCGAGCCCTCCCTTCCTCAGCCGCGGCCTGTGCCTTGCAGCAGCCATGTGGCCTGTGCCTTGCGGCAGCCTTGTAGCCTGTGCCTTGTGCATGGAGCCAGCAGTTTAATATAAATTATCACACACTGGCTTTTCTTGCTGCAGTTCTTTATATTTTTTTAGACACCTCAGATTGACTTCAAGTCCCCACGCACCCTATCGTCTGCCTCCCCACGTGGATTTAAACTCCACAGGCCTGCGTAGTCTCTGCCTGCGTGGTTTACTCTTTTCTGAGTCGTTTTTAAATCTCCCTTGCAAGTACAGCTCTTAAGTGGTGTGAACCAGAGCAC
>NW_026068193.1:476091-477846 GCF_014885135.2 Alexandromys fortis
AGAGAGAGAGAGAGAGAGAGAGAGAGAGAGAGAGAGAGAGGATAAGAAAATACCTAGATGATGTAATGGTAAAAGAAAATGCTGCATGTTCTTGGAGAGGCAGCAGGCAGCAGGTCCTGAGACCACAGCAGGCCACGAAGGTAGCCATGTCCCAGGCAGGGAGCCCCTGAGTGGCCTGTGGGCCATGAGGGGCAGTGAGTCCCAGGAATGGAGCAGCATGGTGGGTGAAAAACTGAGACAGATAGACAGGTCCCACACAGGGAGCCACACAGCAGGTGAGAGACAGAGACATGGATAGGCACACCATGCAGAGAGAAGTTGGATATTTATTTAGTGGGTTATGGAAGGGAAGGAGAGAATGGGGAAGAGCAGAGAGAAAGAGAGAGAAAAATGGGGGGGAAAGAGGAGAAGTGAGGAGAAAGGAGAGACAGATGCTGCCTCTTCCAGAGATGGAAAAGGAAAAGACTCAGGCTGTGAGCTGAAGATCAGCTTGCCTTGGCAGACAAGGAAGGGAGTGGGCGTGGCTTGTCTCTTAAAGGGACAGAGCAAACCACTACAGATGATAATTGTATTTCTTACTACTAAGGAGTGTTTTCTGTAGGTGTTGGGGGTTTCTTTTTTTTCTTTTTTTTCTAAAAATTTAACTATTTGGTGGCTGGAGAGATAGCTATGGGTGCTGGGAACCGAACTCTTATACTTTTGGTTTTGAACCTAGCCTTTAATGGCTGAGCCATCTCTCCAGCATGGTATTGGGGTTTCTTACTGTTGTTGCTTTGGTTATTTATCTATTAACTTACTTATTGAGGCAGAGTCTCACTATGTAGTTCTGGCTGGCTGGCCTGGTATGGAGGCCCAAAATTATGACCAAAGGTTAGAGAGTAGGAATTTACAAGGTTATTGTGCTTCTACCTCAAACAAAGGCCCCACCTAGATGTTGATCCAAGAGTTCTGCTCTCTGAAGGTTATTGTCTAACAGGTGTGACTAATTGCCAGACCCTGTGTCCCAGGAATAGAGAAGCAGATCTGTTCCTACCTCAAACAAAAGTCTAAGGATCCAACTAAGTTCTAATTCCCTTTATGGAGATAACTTGGGATTCTACCCAGGGAGTAGTTTGCCTACAGAGTGTTTTGGTTGCTGTCATGAGTGTGACTTGGTGACTTGTTAAGTTCTAGCAACAGATTTTTATTTTTTATTTTTATTTTTTTGGTTTTTCAAGACAGGGGTTCTCTGTAGTTTTGGAGCCTGTCCCAGAACTAGCTCTCGTAGACCAGGCTGGCCTCGAACTATCAGTGATCCGCCTGTCTCTGCCTCCCGAGTGCTAGAATTAAAGGTGTGTGCCACCACCATTCAGCTGCAACAGAATGTTTAACTATGGACGTAGACTGTGACTTTCAATTGGTATGTTCATTTCCTTGTATCATGTTTAAAATGAATTTGCTGCAAGCTCTTCAGCAGCTTGCTATGGAAAGCAGCCAGTCCCAAGCAAGGATGGCACACGAGACCATGTGGCAGGTCTCCAGGTCTCCATGTGATGGCGGGAGGCGGGTGAGAGAGACAGATGCATGGATAGGCACGCCATGCAGAGTGAGGTTGGATATTTATTCAGGGGGTTATGGAGGGGGAAGGGAGAAGGGGAGAAGAGGAGGAGAGAGAGAGAGAGAGAGAGAGAGAGAGAGAGAGAGAGAGAGAGAGAGAAGAGAGAGAGAGAAGAGAGAGAGAGAAGAGAGAGAGAGGGGCGCGAGAGGGGGGGGAGA
>NW_026068193.1:481759-534640 GCF_014885135.2 Alexandromys fortis
GAGAGAGAGAGAGAGAGAGAGAGAGAGAGAGAGAGAGAGGAGAGAGAGAGAGAAAAGGGAGAGAGAAGAGAGAGACAGAAGCACGAGAAGGGGAGAAGTGGGGAGAGAGGCAGAAGCTGCCTCTCCAAGAGGAAGACAGAAAATAGAGAGAGCTCAGGCCAGAAGCTGAAGATCAGCCTGCCTCAGAGGATGGGGGAGGGAGTAGGCGTGGCTTGTCTCTTAAAAAGACAGATCATTGCATTCCCATCTCTTTTTTATAATAAAAAGGGGGAAGCTAGGCACCACAGGTCAAAGGAATTGGGGCGGTGAATTCTTAAGACTTCTTCCTGCTTATTTGTGGGTGTCGCCTTTGGGAGGAACCTGAGAAGGCTGGGTGCTGATCACATCCTGGCATAGCTGGTCTCTTTGCTCCCATCCGGTGTTTGTGGCATGGAAGTGTCTGGGGTCTCTTACACCAGGCATTAAGGTATTGGCAGAACAAAAAAACAAAAATTAAGAAAAAAAATTTAGAACCATGGAAATGAGAAGGGGTGTATCTGACCTGTTTAAGGCAGATCCTTCAATTCAGCTCCCTGGAACTCACAAGAATTCTTTGGTTTTGCGAAAACAAAAGTTTTAGACACATACATGGTATAATGACTGTGACATATTTTTGTACAATGAAAAGTATTTTTAAGACTATGGAAGGCAGTATATGAGAGAAATTTGATAACTTGTATTTGTCCTCACACCTTTATAACTTGCAGGTCTTATATTTGTATTTTACTGAAATTTGTTTGGTGAGTTTGACCCTTTAAACTGACAAAACCTCTCAGCTGTCAAACTGCATCAGAGATCTTTGAGAAGGACAAATTTTACTTGAGGTTCTGATTAAAAAGTGACAGAGAACTTACTTGGTTGGCATCCAGAGCTACTCTTCAGGGTCCTCCATGGTCGCTGAAGGTTGTATTTGCCTTTTGCTGTTTAGCGCAGGGCCTGCCAGGCTCCAGAAGATCCTGTGGGCTAAGAAATCTGTAGGAAGACAAGACCTGAGCAGCTAGGCTGTTGATACCAGCGATTCTGTCCACGTCTGGAGATCTTTTTTTTTTTAATATTTATTTTATTTATTTATTTAGTATGTATACAATATTCTGTCTGTGTGTATGCTTGTAGGCCGGAAGAGGGCACCAGACCTCTTTACAGATGGTTGTAAGCCACCATGTGGTTGCCGGGAATTGAACTCAGGACCTATGGAAGAGCAGGCAATGCTCTTAACCACTGAGCCATCTCTCCAGGCCCCCACATCTGGAGATCTTTAGTTTAGATGAAAGGCAGTTTTACTCAGTGCTCAGCCCTTGGCAATTGAAGGAAACTGAAGATGGACGTTGTTCTGTGCCCATTTGTCTTATGTCTTCTTTGAAGGAAATAGAGTGCGGCTGCTAGGAGCCAACCAGTCTCTCTTTTTTTAAAAAAAATATTTATTTATTATGTATACAGTGTTCTGCCTGCATGTATCCCTGCAGGCCAGAAGAAGTTACCAGATCTGATTATAGATGGTTGTGAGTCACCATGTGGTTGCTGGGAATTGAACTCAGGACCTTTGGAAGAGCAGCGAGTGCCTTTAAACTCTGAGCCATCTCTCCAGCCCCAACCAGTCTCTTTTTGTTATGAAAAGTTATTTGATAATTAAATATTTAAATGCTATATTCCCCAGATATCTGAGCAGTTGAGGGCTGTTTATTAGCTATAACTACCATATAGAATCTGCCTGGAGAGCTGGATCTGTGCTTGACTGTACTGGCTCTTAACAGGTAAGATTTACACTCGTAAAAAGACAGAAAGAAGAAAAAACTGCTTGCAATATAAGGATAATGGCAGAACTGACAATAGTAGAGAACAGCTTAATATACTTTAAATGAGGGTTGGATTAAATATAAAGTATTTTTGTAAGAGACTTAAAAGTACAAACCAGTTTAAAACATGAGACTTATTGCTTTTGTAGTCTGAAATGAGATGTAATGAACAATTATAACATTAAGCATAGGTGCATTTAAGTTACATGTATGATCACAGAGAGAGAGAGTGAACAGGAATTGGGCAAAGTGGATGCTCTTGGTGGGCCCTACCAAAGGCATGCCACTGCACAAAACACATACAACAGAGTGAACAAGAGGAATTTAGTGAAAAAAAAAAACCCATAATTAAACCGGGGGATAAGGCAGGGTATACTTCAGTAAAGATGGGAGAACTTAGTCACCTGACCTGACTCTCAGTTACGATGGTGGTAAGGTCACCCATGCAACAGAGTTAACACTGGGGAACCAGGCAGGGAATACCTCAGTAAAGATGGCGGAACTTGGTCACCTGACCTGGCTCTCAGCCAAGATGGCGGCAAAGTCACCTGACCCCAGTCAAAATGGCAGCAGTAACATACATGTTGTATAGAAAAGCAACTCAGTTAAGATGGCGGTGAGGCCATTTGACCTCAGTGAAGATGGTGGTGAGGTCACATGACCTCAGGCAAAATGGCAGCAGTCACATGTTGTATGAAAAAAGCCACAAATTTTGAGCTGTAGGGGTTTTAAGCTCAATAAGAGATGGAAAAGTCACAATTTTTGGCTGCAGGGATTTTAAGCTTAATAATAAGAGAGACCAAGAGGCATGATCCGCCCTGTTGTTGAGCCTCCATGCCCCATGCCACCATGCCACAAGCCGCAGCGGGGAGCAAAAGGCTGGGATTGAAAAAGGCTGCACCAGGGGCTAGAGAGATGGCTCAGAGGTTAAGAGCACTGTCTGCTCTTCCAGAGGTCCTGAATTCAATTCCCAGCAATCACATGGTGGCTCCAAACCATCTGTAATGAGATCTGGCGCCATCCTCTGGTGTGTGGGTATACATGGAGGCAGAAAGTTGTATACATAATAAATAAATAAATAAATCTTTTTTTTTTTTAAAAAAGAAATAAAGAAAAAGGCTGCACTATGCCACAGCTGGAATTGAAAAAAGCTGGGGGACAGACATGGATGGCTCGCTACCCACAGCTGAAATTGTGAAACCCACAAAGCATCCATATAGGCGGCATGCAAATCGGTGCAAACACCACAAGGACCAATGGCCGGGTGTTTCCTGACCCTAGGTGGGGTGCTACAGCCTGGCTGGATCTGGTCGGGGTGACTCAGAAGCCAGAGAGGCCAGAGGCTGCTCTGGGTGGCCTTTTACGGCAAGGGGAAAAAGGAAAGAAAAGAAATGGAAAAAAAGAGAAAGAAGGATCTGAGGGACTCTGGGTCCCCAGCCGAATGTACTGCACAGACTGTGCAGTGCTAGCGTGGGCGGACTGATGCCAGGTCAGTCTGTTATCGTTTTCTGTCTCTTTAAGAGACAAGCCACGCCCACTCCCACTCCGCTCCCTCCCCAATCCGCTGAGGCAGGCTGATCTCCAGCTTCTGGCCTGAGCTCACTCTCTTTTTCCATCTTCCTCTTGGAGAGGCAGCTTCGCTTCTGCCTCTCTCCCCACTTCTCTGCTTCCCCCTTCTCTGTCTCTGTCTCTTTCTCCCCTTCTCTCCTCTCTCTCTCTCTCTCTCTCTCTCTCTCTCTTTCTCTGTCCCCCCCCTTCATCCTTCCTCCTCCTTAACCCCCTGAATAAACATTCAACCTCACCCTGCAAGTTGTGTCTATCCATGTTTCTGTCTTCTGCCCGCCTGCCATGTGTCTCCTTGCCTAGGACCGGCTACTGCTCTGAGACCAGCAGCCATTTCTGCCTGGGACTGGCGGCTCCCAGAGCCCGCTGCCTGCCACCACATGGCTGCTCCCAGAGCCCGCTTGCCTGCCACCACATGGCCCACTACCACCATTTGGAACCTACAGCATTTCTGCTGCGTACTGCCGTGAGGATCTTGCAGCATTTTTTAAAAAAGAATAACACAGTCCAAACACAATTTTAGCTAAGGGAGGTGACCATAGTAGAATGGGGGAAACTCATCAATCGAAGTCATACGGAACATGCTGTTGTGGAGAAAATACCTGGTTTTAGATCCCGACCCTTCGAACAGTGACAGGAAAGCCCCTTGAGTCTCGGCACCAATGTAATGGAAAAATTGTTCCAGTCATTCTGACATATGTCTAAAACTTCTGTTTTCACAAACCCAAAGAAATCTTGTGCATTCCAGGGAGCTGAATTGAAGGATCCACCTTAAACAGGTCAGATACACCCCTCCCCTCGTTTCCCTGGTCCAAAAAATTTTGTTTTCTTAAACTTGACTTTGTCCTCTGTTCTGCCAATACCTTAACCAGGTGTAAGAGACACCAGACATTTCCATACCGCAGACACCAGACATGAGCAAAGAGACCAGCTATGCCAGGATGTGACCAGAACCCAGCCTTCTCAGGTTCCCCCCAAAATGATGCCCACAAATAAGCAGGAAGCAGTCTTGAGAATCCACAGCCTTAATTCCTTTGACCTGTGGTGCCTAACCCTGCTTTTTTATTATAAAAAAAGAGATGGGAATGTAATGATCTGTCTCTTTAAGAGACAAGCCACGCCTACTCCCTCCCCCATCCACTGAGGCAGGCTGATCTTCAGCTTCTGGCCTGAGCTCTCTCTCTTCTCCATCTTCCTCTTGGAGAGGCAGCTTCGCTTCTGCCTCTCTCCCCACTTCTCCCCTTCCTCCTTTTCTCTCTCCCCCCTTCTCCCTTTCTCCCTTCCCCCTTCATAACCTCCTGAATAAATATCCAACTTCAGTCTGCATGGCATGTCTATCCATGTCTCTGTCTCTTGCCCACCCGCCACGTGTCTCCCTGCCTGGGACCAGCCACCACTCGGGGACTGGCAGCAGTCTCTGCCTGGGACTGGCTGCTCTCAGGGCCTGCTGCCTGCCACATGTCCCGCTACCCCTGCTTGGGGACTTACAGCATTTCTGCTGCCTGCTGCTACAGGGGATCCTGCAGCATTTTTAATTTTTCCATTACAATGTTAATGCAGTCTTTTGTCTTACTCCTACCTTTTGAGGTAAGGGGTATTTTAAGCAGTTGGAAATTAAACGTGGTGTATTTTCAGTACTCACAGAAATTCCCTCCCAACACTATCCTATATGTTTCTCGGTTTTATTGTTTACATTCACGTCTTCATATTCTTTACTATATTTCTAAATTCCCATGCCCTTACCCTGGTGAGAAGTATTCTGCATCTGTATGACTCTATAGCAGTATTTAGTAGTTTTTCTTTATATCTTATATACTAAAATTTAAAGCCAATGCTTGATTAGATTTAGATTCAATTTTTAAAATTATCTTAAAAAATTTAACATTTTATAAAATACGCTGTATTTCAGAAATACTGCTGTGTAATCCAAATCACATCAGGACACAAACTGGACAATTGCCTCTGCCTTGCTGATCTAAGATTGGTAACTAATCCTTTGATAGTTTAACAACACAAATGACTGTTGCCTAAATATTTTGTTGAGCATCCTTGCTGTGATCTAAGTTGTTTTCATTAGGTTAGTCTTATCATTGACTAAATTTCTGTAGCTTGCTGTCTGAGAAAGATCCTTTTGCCCTCCAACTGTCTCTGTAGTTCTCAAAATTCAGTAGTCCCAACGACGTCTGAAACAGGCAGCAGATCTGTTCTGTGCTGGGAGATAATGAAGGGACTCACACGTTCTTAAAGTTGTCACTCGAAGCCCATAAAGCAGGTCGTTGTAGCTATGTCCAGCTTAGTCTAGTCCCTCTTAGGTGGCTGAATTTAGAGAAATGTGAGCTGGAGGGAGTCAAAGTGGCTTGAGCTAACTCTTCTTATCTGTCTCAAACTCGTGGAATTTTAGTGGAAATTTTTTAATATTAGAGTCTGGGCGCGCCAAGATCAAAGAGAGTCCAGAGCGGTTGGTAGAATGAATTGAATTGTGGATTCCCAGAACGGAGCCATTAACTGTAGGACTACAGTTCCCAGAATTCTGCTCGCAGAGTTCCAGCGTGCCACCAAGGCTGCGCGTTTTAAAAAAAAAAAAAAAAAAGACCTCCCCCACCCCTCCCCCAATTCTCTGGGCAGCTTAAGCGCTGGGATTCGGCACGCCAGCCTCGGGCCCGCCCCCCGCCCACCCCTTCCTGGCCTTCGGTCTGTCCGCTAGGGGCGGGTGCTGTTTGCGGCAGACGGCCAGCGGCGTCGGCGGCGGGGCGCGTGGCGGAGCGTGGTTGCTAGGGACACCTGAGGTCGCCCGCTCGCCCAGCAGGCGCAGCGAGGAAGCAGCGCGGAGCTCGTGCCAAGCCGCGGTGAAGCCGGGTACCCTAGGTGAGTGTGGCCGCCGAGCTGGGGCCAGACCCTGGTCAGCCGTTCCCGCTTGCCCCGGCCTTTGGCATGGGCCTCCAGCCCCGCTTCCGGTTCGCCTCTTTGCCATTCTCCGGTGAGGCTGGCACAGCGGCCTCCTTCCCCGCCCGCTCTCGAGTCCTCCCCGGCAGCCGCCACGCGGGGAGAACTTAGTTGGCTTCTCGGGCGGCCCGAGCCCCTCAGCCTACTCGGTCCTGGCTCCAGCGTGTCCTCTTTCCCGCTGCGCTGTGGTTTAAAATGTGGTTTGGGTTGGAGCCCAGGTTCTTCTCAAGGCCTGCTTTTCCTCGACCCCACTCTGAGTTTCCCATAGACACTTCCCTAGAGTCCAAGCAGGAACTGTGAGCCTATGTAATTGAACACATTTATCCAGCCATATTTCTCACTTAATCATTTACAAACAGTTTTTATAAACATCAACAAACAGGTAACGAGCGAAGAGTTTACAGAACGGGGAATTAATCAAGTAAGTGTTTGCCATACTTGGTATGTGCTGTGGTAGAAATGGAACACTTAACAGAGGCTTGTTTGGAAAAATACGTCACCCCTCCTCCAGTCTTTACATTCCGGTTCTCAATCTTGGAAATATTTTCATCCTTATTTGAAACTCATCCTTTATGGAGTCATGTTGATTATTCCAAATTTCTTCCTAAAATTTCAGCGCCTGTTGATTTGACCAATCTGCAGTGATCTGGAGGACCCTTTGAGAAGATGCCATCCGATCCTATGCTTTCATTTGGTGCAGTAAATACTGAGTTTGTTTGTTTGTTTTCTGCATAAAACTATCCCCTTCGTTGCCGGGAATATTACTGGCTACTTACTGACTGGACGCTAAGCCTGTCTTTAAGTGTTATCAAATGTTCAGTGGGAATGAAGAGGTGGGAAGACAATGAAGTTACAAAGTAGCTTTAGAAAAGATGAAGCAAGGCCGGAAAAGAAGCAGCACTGAGTTGTGTTTATTGGGGGCGGTCTGCTAGCGAGAGGAACGTTAATGGGTTTTTTTTCTAGATTAGCGCTGTACCCTCCAGCGGGTGGTTTTGCAGCTGGGGTTCTTAGGGCCCAAGATCTCGCATATAAGTTTAAATGAATCCATTTTCTGACTTGCAGTTTCTAGGTAACTCTTTTCAAAGAGGGTCCTAAAAGGAAGGGGAGGGATGTATCTTTCATATATTGAAGATTTATATGAAAAAGTTAAAAAAAATTCCTTAAATGCCAAACTAGGAATTCTTTGGAGCTGTTGATTACAGGGAAACCTGTAGTGATTAAGCTACCTTCTAAACCCTGATAAGTTCCTTCCTGTCTTTCCCTAATACACAGTTTCCTGTGCAGATTGTTGTTGTTTTGTGGCTATTCTGAACAGCAGTTAAATGTGACTAGACCTTTTTTCTTTCTTATTGTTTTATCATTCATTCATTCATTCATTTTCAGAATGGGGTTTCTCTGGGTAGCCCTGGCTGTCTTAGAACTTTCTCTGTAGACCAGGCTGGCACTGAACTCAAGAGATCCATCTGTCTTCAGAGTGCTAGGGTTAAAGGGGTGTGCCACCACTGCCTAGCTGTGATTTTTTTTCCCCTTTTTTTGGGGGGGGGGTGTTTTGGTTTTGAGACAGGGTCTCTTTTATGTAGCCCTGGCTATTTTTTGTTTGTTTGTTTTTTGGAAACAATGTTTTTCAGTACCTTTGGAGCCTGTCCTAGAACTAGCTCTTGTAGACCAGGCTGGCCTAGAACTCAAAGAGATCCACCTGCCTCTGCTTTCCGAGTGCTGGGATTAAAGGTGTGCACCATGAATGCCTGGCCCCCTGGTTATTTCTTTTTCTTTCTTTCTTTTTTTTTTTGGCAGTTTTTGTGGTTTTATTTAAACACAAAACGTGCACACAAGCCATTTACTCATTCTCTTCGCTACGCAGCCTGGCGTGGGGATTGGTGACTCTGATGGCCAGATGCGCTGCTCTTTCTATGATGGCCTTTCCGTTCTTGTAGGAAACATTGTGAGCAATCTCAGCACAGTAAGACTTGTTGCACATCAGAAGCACCTACAGCTCCTTGACGTTGTGGACCAGAAACTTCCGGAAGCCGCTAGGCAGCATGTGCTTGGTTTTCTTGTTGCTCCCATAACCAATGTTGGGCATCAGGATCTGGCCCTTGAATCTTCTCCGCACCCTATTATCAATACCTCTGGGTTTTCGCCAGTTTCGCTTAATCTTGACATATCAGTCTGACTGGTGCCGGATGAACTTCTTGGTCCTCTTTTTGACGATCTTGGGCTTCACCAGAAGCCGGAGGGCAGCCATGATGCCGCAAAGGAGATGGCAGCCACCTCGCAGGTAGCGCCGAGGAAGAAGCCCCCCTGGTTATTTTTTAAAGACGGGGTTATTTAAGTAGCCAAGGCTGGCCTTGAACTCACTGTAAGTAGTTCAGGGTTGTAGTTGTGAGTGTGAGTTAATGGGTTTGGCTTGGAAAACACAATTAAAAAAAATCTTATGAGAAGAAAAGAGTAAAATCATAAGTATATTTTTCCATGTAAAGATAAAATAGCAGGAAAATGACATCAGGTGTGTATCTAAGTACAGAAGGGCTACTGGGTAGATTGACAAAGGATTTCAGACTAGATACAAGTGATAAAGGCAAGAAAAATCTGAAGCACAACAGGTAGCAGCAGAGAAATTTAAGCACCACAAAAAGACTATCAGTTAAAGGAAGGCGTTTATGGGTGTGCGGAATCATGCACAAGCAGACACTCAGAGAAAACAAATCTCTGCAAAACCCGGGGCGACCCGGAAATCCCGAGAACCCAGTCTCTGGTCAGTTTGAAGACAGGATGGTTGGTTGGTCCTCAACTGTATGCGACACGTCCTAATCAGGCCCTGAACGTGTTGGGCCAGTCTGTCAGCAGCAGACATGGCGGTTTTTATTTTTTCTCAAGGCTGGAAGTTAAGGAAGAAGCTGGCCATCTTGGAAATTTGCCATCTTTCTGCCTACCAAGCAGTCTTGTCTAACTCTTGGTCTCTCATAAGGAGCCAGTGAATAAATAGCACTCCAGAGACAGTGAAGAGTTTATGGTTGGTACCGTGGGAATGCAGAGCTTAGAAAGATGTTAAATCTGGCAGACTTGAGAATCTGCTGGCAGAATAATGCAGAAAGTTAGACAAGGATTTAAGTGGAATCATGTGGGTTTCCAACTTTAGTGACCACATGGGTCAGAAAATTGGTAAGAGCTACTAAGAACCACACACAGCTGTGAAGGATAAGATTAGAGTTACATTTTGGAGCAGAATTGTTCCAAACACATCTAGGAAGAAGGGCTCAGGAAGCCATTTTTGTAGGTCTGTAGCTCTTGAGTGTAGGAAGTGGCTGTAGTTAGGGAGAGTGGCAGTGAAGATCGCAGTGTCCCTACCGAGTTCACTGTGCCAAGCAAACAGACTGAGCTCAGAAGAGCAGCATTGGAAGGGTGAGCCTGGGAAAGGAAGGCAGGAGCGCGTACCAGGGAAAAAGTGGCCATGCGGATGGAAGGCCATCCCTAGTGAGAAAGTGCAGCTGCTGCAGGGTGTGCTCCGTACCTAAGATCTCGAGGGGGGTTCCTTTTCCCACCAGACTATGACCCACAGAGAAACCCTGTCTTGGGGAAATATATATATGTATATATGTATATATATGAAGAGAATTTGCCCTCAAATGGTTAGAAGGGCCTGAAACACAAGAAGTTTGTGGGTATTATACTTTGGTTTTGTATAAAAGAAGGATCAACTTTTGGTTGGTAGGGCTTTGTTATTTGGTTGTTCAGAGTTGGGGTTTCACTGGGTAGCTCAGACTTTTCTAGAATTGTAAGATTTTATTGCATCAGTCTCACAAGTGTGGAATAACTACCACACCAGTTTGTATTCTTCTTTTTTCTTTTCTTTTTTTTTTTTTTTTTTTTTTTTTTTTTTTTTTTTTGGTTTTTCGAGACAGGGTTTCTCTGTAGCTTTGGAGCCTATCCTGGTACTAGCTCTTGTAGACCAGGCTGGCCTCGAACTCACATAGATCCGCCTGCCTCTGCCTCCCGAGTGCTGGGATTAAAGGCATGCGCCACCACCGCCCGGCTCCAGTTTGTATTCTTGACTCCATGACTTGACGTGGTAGGTGCTGATTGAGATATATGACTCTTCCAAATGGTGTCGTTTTCTTACACAGAATTAAAACTATAATTTGAAAGGAGGCATGATGGTACCACTAGGCCTATTAAATCCAGCATTTGGGAGGCTAGGGCAAGAGGACTATAAATTTTTGACCAAACGTGCTACATAGCAAGACCTTGTCTGAAGACACCAAAAATGGGCCATTGAGAGTCTGATCAGCCAAAGGCACTTGCTACCAAGCCTGATGACCTGGGTTCAATCCTTGGAATCCTCCTAATGGAAAGAGAGAGTTATGAAAGTTGTCTCCGGCCTCCACATTATACTGTGATAACTCAGATCTACACATACTCACAAATACACAAATCCTAAAAGTTGATATAAAGTAAAATAAAAGTCATTTGTATCAGCATCCAGACAAGCAGTCATGCTTCAAGTGGTAGATACAGTTTTGCCAAAATTTTGATTTTTCTCTTGGAAGCTCAATTTTCTCATTGGCACCAACTACTGTCAGCTGTTGTACTTGAAGTGACAGGCTTCACTTTGTTTCAGGTCCAGAAGTGTCTGCCAGATACCAAAGTCTGAAGGACTTTTGTCGCTTATGTCATTCATTCTTTCAAGTGAACATGGTGTTCCACAGAAAAATCTGGCAGTCACACAAGTGCTTTGGGTTGAGACAGTCATCTGTATGCAGCTTAAGTTGTTTTGTTTGAGAAAGGGTCTCATGTAGACCAGGCTGGCCTGGAAGTCACCATGTGGTTGAGAGTGGTCTTAAACCTCTGCCTCCACCTTGGGAGTGCTAGGATTACAGACTTCTGCCACCCTGCCACCACGCCCCACTAAGTGTATCTTAAGTGCTCTTGTTCACCATCTCACCAGGTGCTGGGGTTGGAAAGTAGGCCTTCATCTTTCTGGGCAAGTGCTGTCCAAGAGCTGTACCCTCAGATCCTGCCTATTTTGTCACATAGAATATTTAAAACCTTTAACAAATATATTGCAGTACTATGAAGTGAAATTGGCAATCTTCCAGTGTGTTGCTGGTTAATACATCCTGTGGGAGAAGCTAAACTGCTGCTGTTTTGAGTTGGGCCAGGGTGGCAGTGACTTTACCCATTGCTGCTTTCCTTGCCCCATTGCAGTGGAAAGGGCAGATACCCTCTTCTTTCTGATCTAAATAGTTCTGACCTAGCAGAACCTCCGAGAGAGTCTCAGGGCTCCCTCAGGTTCTGTGAACCATGCTCTGAAGACTGCTGTTTACCTGAGGAAGGAGGTGTGTGTGGCAACTGATAAAATCAGAACTTCATCTGGTCACTTGAAACTTTGGCTGGTTTCACTTGTCAGTAATCTATAGCTTTACTCTCTTGGGTCTAGCTGTTGGTTGGGACCTGTATTTTTTTCTTGGTTTACTCTTTCAGTTTGTAGTCCTGTACTGTGCTCTGGCAAACTACCCGAGACTTCACTTACCTTCACTTGTAGTGATCCTGGCCTTACCTTTTTGTTTTGTTTTGTTTGTTTGTTTGTTTGTTTCTTTTTCGAGACAGGGTTTCTTTGTAGCTTTGGAGCCTGTTCTGGAACTAGCTCTTGTAGACCAGGCTGGCCTCGAACTCACAGAGATCCACCTGCCTCTGCCTCCCGAGTGCTGGGATTAAAGGCACGTGCCACCACTGCCCGGCTCCTGACCTTCCCTTTTATAAAAGCTGGAGTTTGACTTCTGTGTGACTTCTAGAAATCCATTTTGCCTGGGCCTAGAGAGACGACTCAGTGTCTGAGAGCTTATTACTGCAAGTGCAGAGGTCCTACCTTCAGTTCTCGGCACTCATATTGGGTCACTGACAACTGCCTGTAATTCTAGTTCCAGGAGACTCCGAGGGTACCTGCACTGATGTGCACATATCTGCTAATACCTACACAATACTCCTAATGGGAAATAAAAATAAATTGCTTATTTAACTTACTTTGGGTAGCTAGAGCTTGGGATTATCATGTCAGAGGAAGTGGGTTTGATTCCGTCACTCAACTGTCTATTGCCAGGTGAGTTACTTACAGCAAGGGGTCCTGTCAGGGACCTTGTAGATTATATGTAGATGATGAACCATTTCCAGTGTCCCAAATTCCCCCAGGTGACCTACAGAAACACCTAGATGGAGGAAACTACAGATCTCAGTAGTTATCCAAGATAATGATTTACTCAGTGCATAATGAATAATTGCTTTCTGTAGAAATAGGTGCTTGTTCAAGTTTAGCTGGGTCTGGCCCCTAGAGACTTGGTTGTTTTGAGACAGCATAGGTAGGTTCTTTGGCGTCATAGGCTACTAATTGTTTTCACTTGCTTAAGGAAACAAGGCAAAAGTATCCCTGCAGATTGGACAGAACAGAGGAGACTCTGAAACACACACACTCTCTCTCTCTCTCTCTCTCTCTCTCTCTCTCTCTCTCTCTCTCTCTCTCTCTCTCTCTCTCTCTCTCTCTCTCTGTGTGTGTGTGAGAGAGAGAATGAGAATATGATTTGGGATTGAACCTAGGACCTTGTGCATGCCCAGACAACTAATCGCTCTATTCTAGGCTATATCCCAACACTTTTTAAGTTTTTTGAGACAAAAGTTTCTCTTTAGCTTTGGAGCCTGTCCTGAACTAGCTCTTGTAGACTAGGCTGGCCTCGAACTCACAGAGATCTGCCTGCCTCTGCTTCCTGAGTGCTGGGATTAAAGGTGTGTGCCACCATTGGCCAGCTTAAAGGTGTTTTTCTTTTTTGAGTTTCTCTGTGTAGCCTAGGCCAACCTGAAACGCATAGAGATCTTCCTGCCTTTCGTTGTCTGAGTGCTAGGATTAAAGGTGTGTGCCACCACCTACTGGCTATATCTTACCTTTTATTTTGAGCAGTCTTTCACTAAGTTGCCCAAGCTGGTCTTGAATTCATTCTGTAGCTCCTAAAAGACTTGAACCCGTGATCATCATGATGATCCTTCAGTAATTAGAATTACGTCTACACTGGCAGGCCTGGCAGGCTCAGGAGCATCCGATGGCTTTAGGCTAACACCAAAAAGAAAGGAGGAGATTCTAAGGAGGATAAATGGAGAATTAGAGAATTGAGCTGGTGACAGATGATGGTGGCTTGATTAAGGTGGTGATTGCAGATAGGGAACAGTTAAGTGGCAAACTTACTTTGAACCTGGTGCATGCCTTTAATTCCAGCACCTGGGAAGACAGAGGCATGCGGATCTCTGGTAGTTGGAGGCCAGCCAAGACTGTTACATAGAGAAAGCCTGTAGCGTTGGGGGCAAACAAAACCCAACAAAACCCATCAAACTTTTTTTGAAGCTGGCAATACTTGTTGATTGAGTGGAAGAGAAGGTCAGCAGAGGTAAGGCTCAAGTCCTCATTACTGCTGACAGGTTGTAATTTTCTGTGTCAAACAGATTGCTCTTCTGGGGCTGGACACCCTCTCTTTCCCTTAGACTGACTGACTTTCTCTCTTTCTCTCTTTCTTTCTTTCTTTCTTTCTTTCTTTCTTTCTTTCTTTCTTTCTTTCTTTCTTTCTTTCTTTCTGTTTTTTAGAGTGAGTCATTCATGTAGCCCAGGCCCCAAACTTATGCTCCTCCTGCCTTAGACTTAAGAGTGCTGAAATTATGTGTCATTGCCTCCATACCTGGTTTTGATTTTTGGTATATTAAAGTCCTAATTTGGAATATCAGCCTCTTTCCTGTCCTGATACTAATTAAAGTTTAATTGGGCAGGGAGAAAGATTGATTCATTAGTGTCCTTAGTACTCCTCTCTTGTCCTCTAGTGTGACTTTCCAAAAATTTGGCATTCCCATCTACTTTCAAAAAGATTAAAAGATAATTTGTTTCCTCTTGAATGACAATGGCTATAGAAACTCTTGAGTTTCTTTCCACAGTGCTTCTCTTGTTTCATTAGCACAAGAGACCTTCTCAGCCTCCTAGGTTCCTTCTCAGCTGTGTATAGACAGCATCTGGCATCTCAGTTGAGGACAAAACTTGGGTTTTGTGGGCAGTGAAGTTTCTGTGGAGAATCGGGTTTTAATGGCATTCTTCAGGCAACGGCACCCCCATAGCTTGTTGATTGGCACCATAAAGTGCTTCGTTAAGCTTCATCTGCCAGGCCTTGGTGTTTGCCTCCTCCTCTAAGTTGCCTTGAACCAGAGTTTGCAAGTTTACTAGTAGGCGAATTTAAAACAACTACATTTAAAAGACTTCTCATTTGGACATGTGACTTTGCTCTGTACTTTAGAGCATGGCAGGTGGATTCCTGTTATTATTGTAGGTAGTGGAGTGTGCAGGAGCATCCTGTTGCATCAGCGTCATTTGTTAAAAAGATGAACCCTTTATGTAATTGCTGAGGTGACTTTTAATTGGTCAGAACGTGGTTTATTTCTGGACTCTGTTTTGTCCTATTGGCCTACATCTCTATTCTTAACACTAGACTCATAGCCTTGTTCTAAATTGTGAAATTAAGCAGAGTAAGTCTCCTAGCTGTTATGTCTCCTGTTCTAGATCTGCTATTTGTATATAGATTTTCGTATCTACTTCTCAGTTTCTTCAGAAAAGCTTTCTTTGGTAAGAATTACATTTAGTCTTTGTGTCAATCATAAAGATTTGCCAATGTCATAGTGAGCCTTTTTGTTTGTTTGTTTTGAGACAGGGTATCTCACTAGCTATAGAGCCAGTCCTGGAACTCACTCTGTAGACCAGACTGGCCTTGAACTCACAAAGATCTGCCTGCTTCTGCCTTCCGAATGCTGGGATTAATGGCGTGTGCCACCACTGCCCAGCTCATAGTGAGACAAGCTCTGATTTATGAGCATGTTATCTCTTTGTATGTTTACACCTCTAATTTCTTTTAGCAGTTTCTGTCTTATTTAGACAAAAAGAGGGAGATGTAGGGATAAGCCCTCCCCTTGTGGGCGGGCTGCCCTCGGGCGTATGTTTACTGATAAATTAGGCGCAGAGAGGCTGCGCTTCCCTTCCCCTTCCTTCCTGTCTCGCTGGCTACTCCGCTGGAACCTTGGTTTCGTGAGTCTGGTTTTGTTATTAAACTTGTTCAAATACCTAGTATAATTGGTGCTTATTAATCCAACCGCTGCAAAGAACGAGGGGAAAGATAGGGTCTTTGAGTGCTGCTCCAGTTAGCTTTTAGTTAATGTGATAAAACACCATGATCAAAAGCAACTTAAGGAACATAGAGTTTATTTTGTCTTATAGTTCTAGTCCAGCCTGAAGGGAAGTCAGGACAAGAACTCAGGTCAGAAACCTGGAGACAGGAGATGAAGCAGAGACCGTAGAGAAGTGTTACTTTACTGGCTTGTGCTCCATGACTTGCTCAGCCACCCTCCTTACACAACCTCCAGGACCACCTGCCCACCATGGGCCGGATCCTCCCACCAATCATTCATCAAGAAAATGCCCCACAGACTTGCCAATAGGCCAGTCTTATGGGCATTTTCTCAATTTAGGGTCCCTCTTGATAGATGACTTTAACTTGTGTCAAGCTGACAAAAGACAAAATCAAACAAATAAAAAACAGGACAGGTATCAATAACAATAGTGACTACCATGTGGTCAGTGTATTGTGGATCAGGTACTATGGTGGTCTAACATTCACAACCTTCTGCCTATTCTGTGGTTATGGGTGTGCTTGTGTGCCGACTGGTATACCATGCTTCTGTGCCTTATGTGAATTTTAAAATTTGGTTTCTTGAAACTCTTAATAGGGTTATGGTTATTTCCTCTCTCCTGCCTTTTCCAGAATACTGCAGCTGTGAGGCCCAGCACTGACAGAGACTAATTGCTGAGTACTGAATGTGATGAGCTGCCGACCAGAGCTCTGCTGGGCAGGAGCTCCTGGGAGGTGGTGCTGCTAATGCAGTGTGGCTGGGAAGAGGAGTACCCTGGAGACTCTTGGAAAACTTCGCACAAGTAATGCGGATTTTGTTTGAAATGTCAAACAATAATGCAGGTGTCTTGAAGTAAATTATCATATATCCCCCTCACCTTCCCCTGCCTAATCCTTCATCCCATCCCTCTGCTCAGGATGACCCCACTAACAGTGGGGTGTGTATTTTTCCAGCCCTTTGTTTTTACACAAATAGATGCCCTGAAAGTTTTCCAGGGAGACTTTCTAAGAATTCCCTTCTCAACTACTACTGTGCTCTTAATTAACTTTTACTTTCCTTTCTGCTGGGCAGTTTCCTGTTTGGGCCTACTTGGAGGAACTTAGCCTTGTATTCTTTTAATCTTGAACTCTACAGGCAGTAGCTCAGTTTCTGTACACACTCTTCCTCTTAGATCTCCTTGTTCCTCAGGGGTTATATATAAGGACAGGAATCATAATTTCACTGACTGTATAAGACTTTAGATTATTCAAACTGCTGTTTTCCAGGTGTGTTCAGTTTGTTGGCTCTCTTAAGTTCTTTGAAGGTTCAGGAAGTGCTGGGTCATTTTTGTTATTGGCAGAGACAATAAGTACGGATGCCTTTGCTTTCTTTAAGGGGTGTGTGTGTGTGTGTGTTAAGTGTATAAATTAAATAATAGAGTTTGTGGAAAATTATCTTTTTAAAATTTTATTTTATGTGTATGGCTGTTTTGCCTACATGTTTGTCCATATGTGCCTGGCACCTGTGGAACCAGAAGAAGGCAACAGATCCCGTGGAACTGGAGTTACAGATGGTTGTGAGCTGCCGTTTGGATATTGGGAATTGAACCTTCATCCTCTGGAAGAGCAAACCAGTACTTTTTAACCACTGAACCACCTCTCCACTCTCAGAAAATTTATTTTAATTTGCTTAATTAATCAATTGCTTTGGTGAAATTTGATTTAAGTTGACTACTTTTAAATATTTTTGTTTTATGTATATGAGTTTGTCTGTATGTATATGTTTGTATGCACACCGTGTGCGTGCTAAGTTGGGGTTTTTTTTTGTTTTGTTTTTGGTTTTATTTCTTTATCTTGAGACAGGGTCTCACTGTGTAGTGCCAGTTGTCTTGGAACTCAGTATGTAGACCAGGCTAGCCTGGAATTTACAGAGCTCCACTTGGCTCTGCCTCCCAAAAGCTGGGATTAAAGACATGTGCCACCATGTCGGGCTAAATTGGGTATTTGTCTTTGTTTGCTCTCAGACAGGATCTTACTGTATAGCTCTAACTGGCTTAGAACTCACTATGTAGACCAGTCTAGCCTTGAACTCATAGAGAGCCACCTGCTTCCTGAATGCAGGGATTAAAGGCATGAGCTAACACACCTGGCCAGCTTGGGTATTTGTGAAGAAAGACTTCTACCAATGGTCTGTGCATGGCCTTCCACATATACTAGTTAGTATCTTTTCTCCCTGTTCTCTTTCCCCAGCTGACTCATCCTAACGTTTTGCTTAGGAGAAGGGCAATCTGTTCTCTGGATCCTAAAGGCATATACTTACGAATATAGGGGGGGGGGGGAAGGGGAAAAGCTTGTGTGCGGAAATAAAGAGAATACTTAAGGGGATGGGCTTGACCCAGCAGGAAGCTGCCTTGTGAGGGTATCTGGGTGCCAGGCAGTATTTGCCTCTGTGACTTTGACTTGATAGTGGAGCTCAGCACTTTTTCTTGTTCTGTTTTGTTTGGAGACATTTTCCCTGTTTAGCCCTGGCTGTCCTGGAACTCACTCTATAGACCAGGCTGGCCTCAAGCTCAGAGTTCTGCCTGCCTCTGCCTCCTGCACACCCCCCATTGCTGGGATTAAAGGCATGAGCCACTATGCCTATGAGAACTTACCATTCTTAGTGTTAGCTTATTTCCTCAAATTCTTAGAATTTGAACCCTTTCAAACCTTTTTTAAGCTTCACACATTGCTGTAGGCACTGGGCATCACACAGGTAACTGTGACCTGTGGCAGTGGTGAGGTCACAGGCTGCTTGAATAGTCACTAAATCTCTGCTTCCCAAGACACTGAGCTTTGATTTCATTAGGGATTTCCACAAAGAAAAAGAAGTTACTTTTAGCAAACATCATTTCCTTGTTTGAACCAGAAATTACTTCTGTACTAAAACTGGATTGAGGCACCTCTATGCAGTTCTGTTGTGAAGTGGTACTGTCTACTTTGTGTTCTTGGAGCCACTGTCAACAGGACATGACACAGGTTTGTTGGCACTTCATGACACCGCCATGCTAGCCAACCCTGGATGTCTGTTATGAGCTGTGGAACTCTTTGTCATAGTTAAAGAAACCATCTCACTTCCCTGGACCTTACATACAGACACTTTTGTTAAAGGCAAAGGCCTTCCTCTAGGTTGTTACCCTACACACCATGGAGCTTACAGAGAACAGAGGAGTGGAATTGATTGTCTCAGAGACACGAGTGTCTCATCAGTGAGAAAAGAATTCACCTACACTGGAGCTAATAGAGCTTGCCAGCTTGACATCATATGGGAGCAAACTGCCCTTAGCCTTTGAAGAGGATGGGATTTTAATCTTTAGACTCTTTCCTCCTTAGTTGTATTAAAAGGCATGCCGGTCAATTGTAGTGGCACATGCCTTTAATCCCAGATCTGTGAAACAGAGGCAAGCAAAGATCTGTGAGCTGGAAGTTATCCTGGTTTTTATTATTGAGTTCAGGCTCATCAAGGCTGTGTAGTAAGACCCTGTCAAAAAAACAAAGATCAAACTAGTTGGTGTCTGTGTGTCGTGACACAGAGGAATACCTGGTGGGCTGCGGAGAAGAAAATGTGAGTAGTATGTGCAGAAGGAAGGTTCTCCTGGTTGTCTAGTTCTGAGGTATTATGCAGTGAGGAAAAGTGGGACTCTCTTTGGCATAGGTGAGAAATCTATGGCGTGCTCTTAGACACTTCACCTGTGAAGGCTTGGACCAGAACTTACAAAAGCATGGAGGTGAATAGGGAACCATTAGTGGATCTGCTTTTCAAGGGATCTCAGTCTTAGGCTTTATTTCCTTAGCTCTTTTGTTCTATTGCTTTGTGGTATCTGTTGTGTTGCATTGGTAGGGCAAGATGTGGGTTCCCGAAGAGGACTGAGTTGAGTTATGAGTCTTTTGAGTATACCCAGCACTCATTTATACATATACATGTGCTATATTTTACAAAGTCATTGGTAGGGCATGACTCTTTTGGTTTTTCAAGACAAGGTTTCTCTGTGGCTTTGGAACCTGTCCTGGAACTAGCTCTTGTAGACCAGGCTGGCCTCAAACTCACAGAGATCCTCCTGCCTCTGCCTCCTGAGTGCTGGGATTAAAGGCGTGAGCCACCACCGCCTGGCCATGGCTTGACTCTTTCAGTGTTAGTCTTCTCTATTATACCTGTACAGAGTAATTGACTCTTAAACATGATTTCTATTGTTTGGACTTGAGTGGAGTTTTGTCTCTTCTTTTTGAGTATACTGACCTCAATACTGTTTATAGCACTTAAACTGTTTTTAGCTCACTATTGTTTTGTTATGTTTTTGTATTCTTGAAAAGGATACAAAAACCCTATAGGCCAGCATTTGTAGGAAAGGAGGGCAATGTTGCCTGACTTTGTCAGGGTCTTTGTTGGCACCTTCCCTCTGATAGTTGTAGACAGGGATCTCGGACAATACACTGATCAAAATATAAAATCTCTTCCTATTTTTATATCATAAATGCAACTTGAACAAAATTCTCCCTGCTAATTCCTTCTCTCTAGCTCTCTTAATAGGAATATCAGGATGCCATCTTCTGAGGTGAGTAGGTAGGTATTATTTCCCTCTGGATGTGGTCATGCAGGCAGATCCACCTTTCCCACAGCTACGAAATCTAGAGAGTGATTTGTGAGTTCTATCTAGACAGTGACCATGCTGAAGAAATTGTGAGACAAGACGGGGTACATACTACTTTATAGAAAAATTTGGAAGAACAAGGCAAGTTCTCCACCCCAGAGAGCAGCCAAACTGCAGTCTGGGTCCTGGAATGGAAGTCTCTCCTGCCCCTCCCCCTGCCGCTTTCTCAGTTCTCTGTTCCATTATGGCTGCTGAGGATAAGGTCTCTGAGGATAATGTTGGTGTTTAGGTCCAGCTTTCTTGTTTTTAATATATAGGTTGGAATTTTAGCCTGAATGGTTGACAAGATTCTTGAAGAGATGAAATTGCTGTCTCTGCTCAGATTTCAGAGTGAGCTGGGAAATTTTCTGTTTCTCTCTCAATTTGCCTTGTTTTGGTTTTTGTTTGTTTGTTGCTTTTTTTTTTTTTTTAAGGACCAAAAAAAGTTGAGGTGGAGCAAGAGCAATAGAGCAAATGTGTTCTTGGACCTTTGAGCTTTCTGAATGAGTTGAGGGGGTACAGTCTGACCTGCCACTTTCAGCCCTGCCATATTACGTAGAGAAGGCAGTCATTCAGCCGCAGCCCAGGCTACACTTTTGATCAGTTATTTATATATTTATTTTAAAAAAAACATGCTTCAACTTTTTTCTTTGACAGTTCCATATTTATATGTGTGTGTCTCTTGATCATATCTACTCAACAACTACTCTTTGGAGAGAGGCAAGCTTTTTGAGAGTGTGGACACATGAGCAGCCTTGCACTAGTGGACCCTTAAAGTCTTAGTCCTTGCGAAAGCCAGATTTGATCCTACGAAGGCCTCAGAAAGGCCTCTGCAAGCTCCCTGGAAATGTGTTCTTCTCTCAGGACCCCAAATGATGACCAAGACTGGTCACTAAAACAGAAGCAAGACCCTACTACTTACATAGCATAGGACCCATCCTTACAAGCTGGCAGCATTTCCAATCATTTTTCTCCCTGCAGGCTGACGGATACAAGGATGCAGCTGGTGCTAGAGGTGTGTGGCAACTTACCTGAACCAGGCCATGAGGCCATGTTGCTATGATGTGGGCCCCTCATGGCCTCAGCAGGAACAGAACACTACAATATTGGCCTGCGCCGAGGAAACAGCTTCAGGCAGAGACGTCCCTCAGGCACAGTGTCTGCTTCACCACCTGAGAAACCCTCAGAGGTCAAAGTCTGGTCTCAGGCCCATCAGCAGGTGAAGCCAATCTGGAAGCTGGAAAGGAAGCACGTAGGCACACTGTCAGCAGGGCTGGGCACCAGTCTCTTGGGAGTCCCACCCCAGCCAGCCTATTTCTTTTGCCCTAGCACTTTATGTAGCTCTGGGACCACAGCTGTCATTGCAGGTCACAGCAGTCCCTGTTACCTGCAGTCTCTCCCTGACTTGTTCAGCAATACTCTGCTGTACCGCCGCACCAACGTGAGGCAAAAACCGTACCAGCAACTGGAATCTTTCTGCGTGCGTTCCAGACCATCAGAGAAAAGATCGTTTTTTCTCCCCCAGAAGGGTCTCCCTGTCAGTGTCACTGCCAATAAAGCCACCTCTTCTACAGTCTTCCCCATGGCCCAGCCCATGGCGTCTTCACCCACTGATCCATACCTCTCACTGGCAGCAGCTGGGGAAAATCCTTCAAGGAAGAGCTTGTCCTCAGCCATCTCAGGGAAGATTGCATCTCCTCCATTGTCCTACAAGCCCATGCTGAACAACAACTCCTTCATGAGGCCAAATAGCACTAAAGTGCCCTTATCACAAGCCACAGATGGCCTGAAGCCAGTATCCTCACCCAAGATCCAACCTGTCTCCTGGCATCATTCAGGGGGTACTGGAGACTGTGTACCCCAGCCTGGTGACCATAAGGGGCCCCAAAGCATTGGCACTGTCTTAAATGATGCCACTGCCCCTACCACCCTATCTACCCCTAGTACCCTCAACATATCCACAGCCAGTGTTACCTCTTCCCAGTGCAGTCAAAGTAACTTTAGGATGGAGGCACATCCCTGTGGCCTGGATGAGAACTTGGATTCCCAGAGCACTGCTAAAGAGGTACACTTCACTGAGGCTGTGAGGAAGTTGACTGCAAAAGGCTTTGAGAAGATGCCACGGCAAGGCTACCAGTTTGAACAGGCTTGTTTTGTGAACCCCAGCTTCCAGTGGGGTCTTCTCAACAGAAGCAGGCGATGGAAACCTCTGATGGGCCAGCGGTTTCCTCAGGAGGACGTTGGATTAGACAGTGGGATCCTTCCTGGTGCCTCAGACACCTTGGGATTGGACAGTACAGTCTTTTGTACCAAAAGGATCAGCATTCACCTCCTTGCCTCGCATGTTCATGGGCTCAACCCCAGCCCTACCTGTGGGTCTGTAAGTGACCCCCAATTACTTGGAGAAGACCGAGCTCCTGTTCCCCCTTCTTCCCTCCAGCCTCTAGGTGTAGCTGAAGTGGCCACTCGCCTTTCTTCTGTCCATCTTGGCCAGCCTGGGAAGGAACCTGAGGAAGCCAAGGAGCTGAGCTCATGTGCTGGAGATAGCTGGTAAGTTGCACCCTGTCTTTGGTTCCTTTAGAACAGAACAGTAGTTACACCATAATTTGGGCACACTGCTGCTTTCTTTCTTTATAGTTTAACTTTTATGTGCATTGGTATGAAGGTGTCAGATTCCCTGGAACTGGATCTTCAGACAGTTGTGAGCTGCCATGTGGGTGCTGGGAATTGAACCTGGGTCCTCTGGAAGAGCAGTCAGTACTCTTAACCACTGAGCCATCTCCCCAGCCCCCACACTGCTGCTTTCTATCTCTGATAGTTGGCTTTATTTTTTGGCTGTCCTACAAGTTTTAGTTTTCACTCTAATGTAGGGATTCACTTTAAGGTGGGGAAGGAAAACTAACCTGTAGACTAAACCTTGCTTTTACAAATAAAGTTTTATTGGATGCAACCTTGTCCATTTTTTTTTTTTTTTTTTTACTGTTTTAACTGCTTTCTTGCTACAACAGTAGAGTTGGAAAGTTGTGACGGAATGACGTATAAAACTGAACGTATTTACTGATAGTTTCTTTGGAGAATCTGCCCATCTCTGTTCTAGGTTATCACCAGGGGAGAAGTAAGAATTCCAGATACCACACCTTAAGGTCTATGACTTTTCACCTTACTACAAACCAGATTGTATTCCCATGCATTCCTGGTATGACAGCTATTCAGAGTTGAAGACAGACATAGTTGATTCCTTCTCTTGTGTCTTACTACTGTTCCAGAACCTCGATCCACCAAGGTCTTCTAAGTTTCCAGTGAGCATCCCAAGGACATATAAATTACCAGATACTCACTGATGATTTTTGTATGCAGAATTTTAAACTTACATACTATAAGCAGACTTCAGAGAAAATGATGTGCAGATAAGGGATGTAAAGCTGAGGAACTATGGCTGGCCCTAAATTCTGAGGACCTGAGAAATAGTTTATGAGATAACAGGCAAGAGATAACATAGTGTTGAGGAGACTGTTACTGGGAAACAGTGAAGGAATGAGACTCCAGTATGGCTTCTGTTATGGGAGCTGGCTTGGGTGGAGGCATGACTCTTTTCTTTCAGTTCAGCTACTGACCTCCGGCCAAACCAGGTGGAGCCTGAAGATACAGAAGAAGAACTAGGTTTGGAAGATAGCTGCAGCCATGATGAAAATGAAGAAGAGGAGGGTAAGGAATCATTTTGCCTCTAACTGCGGGGTTTGGTCACCATCCACTAGGGAAGGGGGATGACAGTGTGTGCCAGGCTTGACTCACATCCTGCAGCAGTCACTTGCTGTGGGGCCTAACTTAGGAGTTTGTGAGGAATGCAATGCAGAGCAGAGGTGGTGCTCATTGCAGAGCCCAGGATGTTACATAGTTGCCTGGGCCCGGGGAGGGTGCACATGAAGCACCATCTTCTAGTGAGGATTTCTCTGTTCTTCCTCCAGGAGACTCAGAGTGCTCTTCCTTAAGTATCGTCTCCCCCAGTGAGTCGGTGGCAATAATATCTCGGTGAGTGCAGTGCAGATCATTGGCAGATGCTCATTCCTTGCACTTGAAGGTTGTAATGACATTATCCTAACTGGCCCTGAGAACCCTAATTCATTCTCATCAAGTTTCTTGTCTGTTTTTATATGTAACTGTAATTTAAGAAGTGTTTGTTTTGATTTTTTTGAGACAGGGTCTCTACATAGCCCAGGCTATCATGGACCTCACTATATAGATAAGGCTGGTCTCATCTATATACTCAAAGAGATCTGCCGGAGTGCTGTGATTAGTAATGTGCACCATTGTGTCTTGCCATTTATTTCAGTCCTTTGTGGAACAAATACTTTGGAATGCGATGTCAAGAGATACTGGAAGCATTTTTTGTTTAAAGCATGTTATTTTGTAAAAGGCTTTTGTAACTTATTTAAGGACTCTTATTTAAAACACATTTGGACCAAACAGAATGTAAAGGTGCTTGCTTCGAAGCCTGAACTGGAGTTTATCCCTGGAACCCACATGCTGGGAGAAGAGGACCAATCTCTCCCAAAAGTTGTCTTCTGTTATCTGTATATGCACTGTAGCATGTGTGTACCCCTCAGTGCATTCATGCATGCATGCGCGCGCATACACACAAGTAAATAAGTTATAAAAATTAAAAATAAACAAAAAGGCACTTGTTAGGTCACTTGGGGAGAAAGGGATTTTTGTCATGTCAGTTCACAATTACATATCACAGTCCATCGTGAAGTCAAAACAGGAACTCAAGGCACAAACTTAAACAGAAGCCTTGGAGGAATATGTCTTACCTGGCTCCTTCCTCCTGACTTGCTCAGTGTAAGTCAGTGCAGGTGGCTTTAGAGTCCTGATGAAGGTGTTGTATTCCCTGGAGATCAGGTTATAAGCAGTTATGAGTTGCCTGATATGGATGGTAGAATTGAACTCAGATCTATTGCAAAGCTGAAACCATTTCTCTAGCGCCAAATAAGACTCTTTTGGTTCTAGGTGCCATGGCATTAGTCTCAGTACTCCAGAATTTGATGCTGGATAAATACTGTAAATTTGAGGCCAGCCTATACAAAATACTAGCTCAAAAAATAAAGGATAAAGCTGGGCGGTGGTGGCGCACACCTTTAATCCTAGCACTTGGGAGGCAGAGGCAAGTGTATCTTTGTGAGTTCGAGGCCAGCCTGTCTACAAGAGCTAGTTCAGGCCAGGCTCTAAAACTACAGCAAAACCCTGTCTCGAAAAAACAAAAACAAACAGAATAAATCTCATCCTCCATCATAATCTTTTGTTTCCCTTCCAACCTTGCCTTAGAATTAGGCTTTGTCTTCATTATTTGTTTAAAAAAATAATAAAAAAACCTCCTGATTTATTGATATTGAAGGTTTTTCTGTTCTAAAAATGCAAAGGAATGGAAAATTAAGGGTAACAAGGTGGCTCAGCTTGTAAAGGCACTTGCTGCTACACCTAATGACTGAGTTCAAGCCCCAGAATTCACATGATAAAAGAGAGAAGCAACTCCCTCAAGTGTCCCCCTGACTCGAATGACACTGGCAATCATTACACACACACACACCATAGTAAATGTAAAAAGTTAGAAAAGTAAAAATCAATGAACAAAAAATTGGCATTTTGGTTTTAGTGCAAAAATACCTGTTCTCATTCTTAATTAAAATCTAGCTTTGTCTATCAAGGCTTGCCAGCATGCTTTGACACTGGTTACTTTGTGTGTGTCTGCTCTGCTTTACCGGTAGCTGAGAAGACCTCTGTGTCTGGGTCAGCATGAACAAAGCTGCCATGTCTGTAAATACGATGGTGCGGCAGCATCTTTATTGACTCTAAAGTATCAAGATGGCAAGACGAAGGCAGAGGTATCTGGAAAGCAAAAGAAATGAAGTTAAATCTTTCTATGAGTGAACAGAAATCTGGCATATGTGTTCCCAGTCTGTTGTATAATTTGTCTTTTTAAGCCCACCCTATCTTGGTTTTATAAAAGTGAAGCTGGTTCTGGTTGCAGATACTGGATACCAATTAAGTGCTCTTAGCCACTGAGCAATTTCTCCAGCCCCTGGTTTCATACAACCCTGACTGGCGCAGACCTTGTCACCGTAGATGATAGAATGACCTCAGCTTTTGCCACTGCTGCTGCCACACACTACTGACAGATTGCCATTAGCTTCACCATCCACCTATCTGGGTTGTTTCTAACTTTGAACTATTAGTGAAGTTACCAAAAAGAATCATTTGTATTTTATGTGAGCATGAATGTTAAAAATCTCAGTTGTTTGATCTTACCAATAAAGACCCTAAAGCCAGATGCTGTGGTGAAAGTCTGCAAACTCAGGCAGAGAAGCACCTGGCTGACCTCATTCCTCCTCCTCTGATGTCCCAAAATCCTCCCCCTTCTACACTGTTTCAAAAACTCAGACTGAATGCCCCTCCCCTCTACTTCCTGTGTATCTCTATCTGTCCTCCTGACTATCTCTTAGTCTCTTTTTTCCTTAATAATCCTGTGTTCAGTTCCTGTCAACTGGTTGCTTGCTCCACTTCTTGATCTGTGATTGACATTTTAAAGCCCATTTACAATATTCAAGCAGAAGGCACTTGGATCAAGGGATGTGCTAGGGCTGAGCCACACAACATCTAGAAACAGGTTTTTCCAGTAAATAACAGTCCCCAGGTTGATCGAATAGTCTGCAACACACAAGTCTTTATTTCATGGACACACATGCCCAGAAATGGATTTGCCAGCTGTTGTGTAGATGCTTTCTGTGCCGCCTTATCCTCTGGCCTCTTCTTTGTTTTATGTCGTAGCTCATTCTCTTCAGTTTCACCATGTGTGCCCAGTGCCAGCACTTGAGACACTGAGGTGGGAAAATTGGGAATTTGAGACCAGCCTTGCCTTTACATAGAAGTTCCTGTCTTAAAAACAAATTTTAAGAAATCTAAGTTAGAGAACACTGAATTATTTTACATATAGAGCCTGTTTCTGTTGCACTGAAAATACTTTTTAAAAAGTATTGTCACAGTTTTAGGGATCAAGCACAGGGCCTTCTCAGTTAGGCAAGGGCTCTACCACTGAGATATTTGTTTTGTTTTGTTTTGTTTTCTTTACAATCTGAAATTAACCTTACAGTAATATTTGTGGCTCATATCAGTTCAATGTAAAGAGAAAAACCTTTCTTTACCTTTCATGCTATTTAAAGAAATTGTTTGGGCCAGTGGCTTGTACCTGAGTGGCTGGTGCCTACTGAGCTGGCTCAGTAGTACCTAGCCCATTGGCCCAGGGTCCTCCTCCTCCCTCTGTCTATGAGATCCAGACCTGTGTTGCCACCAAAGTCCAGAGTAGAGAAGGACACAAGCCAGCTATGTTTTCACATGAACTGAAACATAGAGCAGGGCAGAACTTTCACTGTTGCTTTTCTTTCTTTTGCTCTTTTCTCACTTAAAATATTTATGGGCTGGGTGGCCGCGGCACACACCTTTAATCCCATCAATTGGGATGCAGAGGCAGGTGGATCTTTATCAGTTTGAGGCTAGCTTTGTCTACAGAGCAAGTTCCAGGACTGCCAAAGCTACATAGAACAACCCTGTCTCAAAGAAACCAAAACACAAAACAGAAACAAAAACCATTTCTGTATCTTCTTTTTCAGTTCCCCTGCCATCCTTTTTCTCCTCCTCTCTTTGTTGTAGTATAGCAGTCTTCTCCCAGTGTTCTCTTTCTCTTCCAAAACCCTTTGTGGGTCTTCCCCGACCATGGTGGGGAAGTTTATCACGGGATATTGGAGATGTGCTATCAGGGTGTTGGGCTCTTTGCCTCTTAATGATGTACAAATCTATAGGTAGATTAGCTCTAGCACTGTATGAGTTCATACTTGCAGAATGACTGTCAAACACTTGTCTTTTCAGAATCATATGCAATCCTGTTAACACCTCAAAGCTGTCCCTTTCTCATTCTGTTTGTTTTCATCACAGGAGCTGTGTGAATTTAATGTCCAAATCCCTTCCCAATCATGAGAAGGTTGTGCGACCAGCCCTCATCTACAGTCTCTTCCCCAATGTGTCCCCTACCATCTATTTTGGAACTCGGGATGAAAGAGGTAAATGTAACCAAGGGACACAGTCCAGAGGAACTCACAGGAGGGTGCCAGCTAACCTGGATGGAGGGGACAAGATGGGAGAGCTCTTCCAGAATGGCTTTTTTTGTGCTCAGTTTCCACAGGATGTAGGTTCTATTGTGAACTTGTCTGTCCTTTGACCTTTCTTAGTCTCATAATCTCTGGCTTAGCACATGGCCTCTATTTGTTTTTTTGTCTGCTTCCAGCTTTTCCTTTGCTCCTCACTCCTGCACAGCCCCCTTTCCATAAAGGGCAGCTCTCTAAACCTGATCTGGAGCAATTTGTAGTGGTTTGTCTGCCTAGGAAAGAATGGGCACCACTGCCATCTTTTTCATCGCCTCACTGTGACCCTCTGCCCTTGCCTTTCCCCAGTGGAGAAACTTCCCTGGGAACAGAGGAAGCTGCTCCGGTGGAAGATGAGTACAGTGACTCCTAACATTGTCAAGCAGACCATTGGACGGTCGCACTTCAAGATCAGTAAGAGTGAGTTACTCTGAACTGCGTGCCCTGCCAGATGGGTTTTGGACAGGAGGAGAGCCTTAGAGACCCCCTGTTGTATATGGGGACCCTGTCTTGCAGCGTCCAACCTCATAGAAGGGGATAGCTCTGAAAGTCCTCTGGGCTGAGCCAGGTGCTCAGAATTGGGAAGCAGAAGACCATTGTTTTGGTCTCGTGTAGGGCAGCTCCATGTAACTCTGTGAGTTCAGTGGTGAGGCCTTGTTCTGTCCCAGAGTCTGCCTGAGCTGTTAAGTGAGACTAACTTCCTGATTGCCTTCTGCAGGGAATGATGACTGGCTGGGCTGCTGGGGTCACCACATGAAGTCTCCTGGTTTTCGATCCATTAAAGAGCATCAGAAGGTGGGTCCTTCCCAAGGAGCTTTTCCCACTGACCAGGCCAGGATGAGAGTGTTGTTGGGGCAGTGGAGGGAGTGTTGGAAGGGCATTCAGGTGAGGACAGTTACAGAGGCGTATTCTAGAGAGCACAGTGGGGGTCTCAGCAAAGTGTCTCCCACCCCAGTCCTTTTGCTGCCAGGTGCTTTTCACTCCATGTCTTGAGAGGCCTTGTCTGTTTTTAGTTGATGAGTTTCCCGTTATCACTGCTAACTGCTTCTTCTCTGCAAGCTACATTTATGGAGAGAGGTTTCTGCGGTTCTGTTGGAACACTTTGTCCTCCTGCCCCAGACTCCCCCATGGCCTGGTGCTTTCCTTTCCTTGTCTCCCATGCTGTCATGAGAAAATAGGTGATAGCTTTCCCATTGTACTCAAGGTGACTAGCATGACTGTCCTAGTCTGCCTCTCTGTCACTGTGGTAAAGCACTGGCCTAAAGCAGTCTGGGGAGGCAAGGGTTACTTTGGCTTACAGCTTGCAGTCAGTCCATCACTGAGGGAAGCTGAGGCAGGAACTGAGTAGAGACTCTGGAGAAGCATTGCTCGTTTTCCATGGTTTGCTCAGCTTGCTTTCTCATATAACCCAGAACCATTTACTGAGGGATAGCCCTGCCCAAGGTGAGCCTCACATCAGTAGTTAGTCAAGAAAATGCCCACACAGGCTAGTCCAGTGCAGGCAATTCTTTAATTAGTTCACTCTTCCAGGTGACTCTAGTTTGGTCTAGATGGCAGAAGAAAAGTTAGAAAGGAACTTAAACTTTGTTTTGCAGGGGGATGTTGGAATGATGGGGTGGGGCTTATCTTGTTTCCCTTGGTCTCACCTCTGCCCTTTCCCTCTGCTTGCCTCTTGTTCCTTCTGTAGCTAAACCACTTTCCAGGCTCCTTCCAGATTGGGAGGAAGGACCGGCTGTGGCGGAACCTGTCTCGCATGCAGAGCCGTTTTGGCAAGAAAGAGTTCAGTTTTTTCCCCCAGTCCTTTATCCTGCCCCAGGATGCCAAGCTCCTGCGCAAAGCATGGGAGAGCAGCAGCCGCCAGAAGTGGATTGTAAAGCCAGTGAGTGGGGCAAAGGGAGAAGTAGATGATGGGACGAAGGTGGTAAAACAGCAGATCTCATTTCCTTCCCCTTTGACTTCTAGCCAGCATCTGCTCGAGGCATTGGCATTCAGGTCATTCACAAATGGAGTCAGCTCCCCAAGCGCAGGCCCCTCCTGGTACAGAGGTGAGCCTGTCTAGCTCACATTCCTCTCGTCATCTTCCTGTCTTCTTGGTTTCTGAATTATCATCTTATAGTGTTTTACCTCGTGACCTCCCAGCCACCTGCTGAGAGTTCTCACCACAGCTTGCTCATATTCATCTGGCTGGATGTAAAGTTAGCCTCTCCTCTCTGCAGGTATCTACACAAGCCCTACCTCATTAGTGGCAGCAAATTTGATCTTCGGATCTATGTTTACGTTACTTCTTATGATCCTCTACGGATTTACCTCTTTTCGGATGGACTCGTCCGCTTTGCCAGTTGCAAGTATGTGCTGGCCGTGAGGCATTCCCCTGACACTGGGTGATTTTCTTTGTTTGGTTGGGATGAGGACTCTGAGCAGAAAAGGCACAGATATCTTGGTGGTTTTCATTAGTAAGGAAGGTGGGAGGGTGGGAAATGAGGTACTGAGGTTGCCAAGTAGATTAGCTGTGCTGTTCTAGAACTTAGGATTTTCAGGAGCAGAACAAATCTGTGCACTTGCCCTTTATCTTCTTCCTGGGGAAATATCTGCCTATTTTCCATCTGCTCTTGCCATCTTGCCTCTGCCATTCTTCTCACTTCCAGGTATTCCCCTTCCATGAAGAGTCTTAGCAACAAGTTCATGCACCTGACCAACTACAGTGTCAATAAAAAGAATGCGGAGTACCAGGCCAATGCTGATGAGACAGCCTGCCAGGGCCACAAATGGTACTGAGGGCAATGTGTCTCTATCAAAACTCTGTCCTGAACCTAGGTAGGGCTTTGCCTTTGGGAGGTTTGGGGCAGTAGTTGAGGAATATAGTGACTTGTCACTTCAGAATTGGTTTGTTTGCATCCAGATGCATCTCTTTCTTATTTCAAAATATCACTGGGGAGATACAAAGAAGGTATCTTTAGCTTCTTACTCCTTATTTTTTTCTCTTGTCACTCATTTCTAGGCCATAACCCCAAATACTTCCTTCTCCCCTTCAGGGCACTAAAAGCTTTGTGGAATTATCTGAGCCAGAAGGGAATTAATAGTGATGCCATCTGGGAGAAGATAAAGGATGTTGTTGTCAAAACCATCATCTCGTGAGTGTCAGTGCTGCTTTGGCTGTTGGGTGTGCCATGAACCCTCATGTTTTCTTCTTGCCTCTCTGCTGTGCTCTAAAATGTGCCCATTTTCTGTTTCAGTTTGGAGGACAGGAGATAGGAAGAAGCAGAGTTAAATTCTGCTGTCTTAGTCTCTCTTCTGTTGCTGTGATAAACACCTTGGCCAAGGCAACTTATAGAAGCATTTAATTTGGGATTTAGGATTCCAGGGAGCTAGCGCAAGGCAGAGAGAACTAACTGGGATGATTTGAACTTTTGAAACCTCAAAGCCCACCACATGTGACACACCTCCTCCAACAAGACTATACCTCTTAATCGTTCTAGGGATTAACTTCTTAGGACAGTTAACTAACTGGGAACCAGCTGTTCAAATATATGAGCCTACGGAAACAGTTCTCATTCAAACCACCATACTGCTCATTTTACCAAACTTTATCAAGGTGATGGCCCAGATCAGGCACATCCCTTAAGAGCCACTGTTTCAGGGTGGGGAGGGGTGGTGTTCATGATGATGACCACCATAAGATGGTCTGAGGTTGCCAAGGTTGGCCTTGAACTTCTAATTTCCCTGCTTCTCCTTTCCTCTGATTTCTACATGGGGATTGCATGCATGTATTCCCATGCTGACTCTGAGGAGGCACTTTAAAAGAGAAAGTTGCTTCTGCCCTCCTAATTATAGATATCCCACTGGCAGGTCAGAGCCCTACGTGACCAACCTACTGAAGTTGTATGTGCGACGCCCCTACAGCTGTCATGAACTCTTTGGTTTTGACATCATGCTTGATGAAAACCTAAAACCCTGGGTCCTCGAAGTCAACATTTCGCCAAGGTAAGGTGGTGGTGTTAGTTCCTCAGAGTAGAGCCCGTCTTTCATCCTCAGGATCCCTGTCATTGTCTTGTTGACCTGAGAAAGTCCTCCTTCACTTTTTCTTTGTCATGGTCTGTATTTACTGACTCGCGGATTCTTTGCTTTACTTAGGATCTTTAAGAATAGAGAGAGGTTATTAAAAGTTGTTGATCCCTACCATTTTCTAGCAAACCAAGGGCATGGGCAGATTCATCAAGCTGCATGAGGTTATTTGTTGTCTTTGAGGGTATTTGTCTTGTTTTTTGTTTGTTTGAGACAGGTCTCACTAGGTAGGTCAGGCTGGCCTTAAACAAACAGAGATCCACCTGCTTCTGCCTCCCCAGTGCTGGGATTAAAAGTGTACTCCACCATCTCCCAGCTGAGCATATTTGTTGAAGATGCTCACACATGTGGGTATTTTAAGAAGCCCTCATTTGGATGTAGGACCCAGAATCCTTCTGGAATGCTGCTTTGACCCTGTTTTGCATTCTACCCCTGCAGCCTCCACTCCAATTCTCCCCTGGACATCAGCATCAAGGGCCAGATGATCCGAGATCTCCTGAACCTGGCAGGCTTTGTTCTGCCCAACATGGAGGATATCCTCTCCAGTTCCAGCAGCCCCAGCAGCTCCAGTGGCTCTAGCACAAGGTCTGCCTCTCAGCTTCCCTATGTTGGGATGGCAGCATGAGCAGCCCATTGTGATTTGGGGAGGGAATGTGTTTGGGAACCTCTCTCCTGCTTGGTCTTTATGGCTCACACATCACTGCCACATCAGTACTCTGAAAGTAAGTCTGAATACTTTACTTCTATTCAGAAATCTCCATGGGGACCAAGGACCAAATCTAACCTCCTTACTCAGACATTGGAGGTTCCAGCTACTTTTCCTGGGTGTTTGTTTCTATTCTGCCTGATTCTGGTGCCTTGGCAGATCCTCAAGGATTAGGTAGTGACCTTTCCTATGCTTATGTGGTTTCATCATTCTAAAGATGCCCCTCATTCAGATTCCCTGTCCATCAAAGCCTAGTTCTAGACGTCTTTATGAAGTACCTCAATTTGGAGATTTTCCTTCATACCTCCAAAGCTTTGAAACTATTCTTGAGGAGAGGAAACTAATATTTAGTAAGTACCTGGGATAGTTAAGGAAATACAGTGTGTCTACTCAACTCTGTAGGGCTCATATTAGTATTGTAGTTTATAGATAAGGACACTGAAGATCCTATAGCAGTAATCAGTCCAGGGCCATTCAGCCCAAGAGAGCGAGGGGGTAGAGTGCTGACTTCAGCAGCTATTTCCCACCTGTGATCCCAGCACTTAGAGGTGCAGGGCAGGGTATCGTATGCAAGTTAGAGATTAGTTTGTATTTTAGTGAAACTTAAAACACAAAAAATAAAAAAAAGGTGATATTCTTGGTGACTGACCTACTTTACCCACTGTGTATGTCTGGAGGCGTACTTGGCCCTGTTCGGCAGTTATCTGAGTTATTCTATGTGCCACAAGGGAGTCAGTCTATGAGATCCAAGTGGACTTCTTGAAGCTTACAAGAACTTTTTAAGTTTACAAAAAGAAAAGTTTAATGTATGTTAGCGTTATCTACCACTGATCGTAATCTGTATAGAAATCCACATTGGAGAGAAAGCTATAGATAGACTCATGGCTTTGAGTCAAGTAAAAACTTGGGATACAAAAATGATTTTGTGTTATATGCATCTGTGAGTTTATTCCTTTCAGAGTCTAGGATCAGGGTCATCTTTCTTCCTCAGCTGGAAACCTAGTAACTCTAGGAAAGCCAGGCCTTTCTACTTTATATCCTAGCATTCTTGTATCCCACCCCCTTTTTTTCAGAAAGAAGTTCTTGAATCTAACCTCTCTTGCTTAAGTTTCTTCCCTTACCATGATCAGTAATAATTTACAACTAACTCCCCACCCCCAGATGATGACAAGCATCTATAACTCACCAAACAACCAAAAACCATCCACCCCACCTCTTGGGAATATGGGAGGTCGTGTTTTCTAGACTGCTTTTTGTTGTCTGGGGGGTGGTCCAGCATCTTTAGGGGACCCTGAGAAAATTGCAATAATGGTCAAGTCCAGGGAGAACTAGCTCTATTGTTTTTAGTTTATTCTCTGTGTTAAGTCTTGTCTGGGTAGTCTGTGAGGCTAGACCATCTCAGCTATCATCTTTGAAATTGTTCTGGATGTAGAATTTTGAGGAAACTGTAACAGGCATTCTGAGAGACTGGATCACCTAGGTACTTGTCTTTATTGCGTCTGGCCCTTTTTTCTGAAAACACAAACTTTTACAGGTACATTTATCTGCATTAATACAAGAATGGAATGTGCAATGTGCACAAGTCAGCTTAAGATGATTTTCTTTTCTATGTTTGAGGAGGTAAAAGGCACCTGTCAACTTTATAAGTCCATTTGGACTGCATAACCAAACTGGCATAAGGACTCTGTAGCCAACAAGATTTATTATGTTTCATCCAGTCTCAGAGCTGTTCCCATAGTAGAGGGTTCAGTGTATATGTTGCCTGTCCTGTAATCTTTTTTTATTTTTTTGTTTTTCGAGACAGGGTTTCTCTGTAGCTTTGGAGCCAGTCCTGGAAATAGCTCTTATAGACCAGGCTGGCCTCAATCTCACAGAGATCTGCCTGCTTCTGCCTGGGATTAAAGGCGTGTGCTACCACCGCCGGGCAGTTCTGTTTTGTTTTTGTTTTTGTTTTTGTTTTTCCAGGTCTGTCGCCAAGATTTTTCAGGTCTCTCCCAAGCAATCTGATCTTTATTAATTTTGAATAGAACCATAACTTTTTTTATTTCCTGTGGAAACAAATGTATAACCTCTCCTTCAGTGCAACCCATTTCCCAACTTCCATTTTGAAGCCAAGACATTTTCTCTTTCTTTTCTTTGTTTTTGTTTTTTTGTTTTTGTTTTTTTAGACAGGATTTCTATATGTAACAGCCCTGGCTGTCCTGGAATTCACCCTGTGGACCAGCATGGCCTCTGGACCATTTTACTGTGTATCTGCAGCCTTCTCTGACTGGGAGACAAACCTTAAATGGCTAGGCTGCTACCTGTGGCTCTGGTGGCCTGGCTCTGCCCTCCTTAGTTCTGTGAGGACCTGGCCTTATGTCAGCTTGTCAGTGGGAGCCTTGGTTACTGCCCCAGCTCTGGAAATGTGCTGATGTGGCAGCATTTTTCCTTAGTGGGCTGACTGCTCAAGTGCTCTGCTGCACAGCAGGTCTCTTAGAGGAGCCATGCCTCTGTATGCTGAGCCTACCCAAGATACCGTGGTCACCAGGAGGCCATGTTTGATCCCAAACTTTTTTTTTAAAGCTTTTTCAGGCTTTTCTTGGTCACGTTGGACGTCATATGTAGCAAGTTTTATTGTTGAACTATCTTTGGACTGCCAGCCTAGCTTTGATAGTCAGCTCCTTTTTAAACCAATCAGGAGGTGCCTTGGCAAAGATACATCGTCACAGTGTAAACAAATATTCTGCAACGGGAGTATGTAAGCAGGCTGTGCTGACTGCGGGAGGAGCTCTGCCTGAGGAAGGAACTACCTAGGAGTGCTTAAGGAAGAGATAGAATAGTACAGGCAGTGGGAGCCCAGGCAGAATTGCAGTTCCTAGAGGAAGGTGAGAGAATGCTAGCTGTACTGAAGTGGATAAAGTGTCGTTGTGACAAGAATTTCCATCGGGTGTGTCTCCAAGCAGAATGTGAAATTTGTCAAAGAGAAATATTTCAAAACACAGAGGAGAGGTATCCCTTGTCCTTGTGAGTGAGCCCGGGGCGGGGGGGGGGGGGGGCTTCCTGGCCCTCTGGTGTGGCTTTTGTAGTAATAGTAAAACAAAGCATGCTGCTCCAGGGTGACACTTAACCCACTAGAGAGACCAAGACAGATTTTGAAATGAGGCCAAATATGGTGGGTGGCAAAAGGCAGAGAAACAGTTGATCTGTACATACCTTAGGAAAGTCAGATCAGGATCTTGGTTCGGGATAGCCAAGTTCCTTGGAATGGTGCTCATTTATGCCGTTACTGGGGTTTCAGCACCAGAAGAATGAAAATTGGGCTCAGTAAACAAAACCACTCTAGGTGGAAGGGAAGTTTACTCTGAACTGTCAAGGTTCTCTCCCAGGGAAAGCCGAGAGAAATGGAGGGGGAGTTCTAGGGTTACATGGGAATGTGAGAAAGGGAGCTTGTGAGCAGGGACTGAGCGAGCCTAGAGGCTGGCATTGACTGCTTTTTTATCACGTAGGAACTTTCTTCAAGCCCCTTTAGGAAAGGTGACCTTGGCCATGTAGTGGCCCATGTCTGTAATCCCATAAATAAGGAGGCAGGAGGATCGACATAAATTCAAGGCTAGCTTTGGACTACATGGTGAGTTCCTGGCCATCCTGAGTTCCAGAGTTAGTCTCTGTCTCAGAAAGTTAACAAAGTCATAATGAAACTGAACTACCAGAGATAAAGTGTTTTCCCCAGGGTTCCCCAGCCAATAGGGTAGAGCTTGATTTGTGGTGAGTGTTAACTAAAGCATCCTGTAGTCAGGCTTATTCCTGGCTTCTTTTTGTCAAATTGGTGTGCCTGCCTCTTTCAGTTATGCCATGGTACTTGGTTGTGGATGACAAGCTCTTTGAATGGAGTATACTTTAGAGTGATCTATTGAAGGGACAAGCATCTCCATGTGTCTTCATCTGTGCTAGTGAAGGAGTCTTGCACTGGATCCTTTCTCTGTGTTTTCTCGCACAAGAGGCTGCTGACCTGCCTGTTACTTTTTGTCCACCTGTCTTAGCCTGCCAAGCTCTCCTAGGGATAAATGTCAAATGACTCCAGAGCATTTTACTGCACAGAAGATGAAGAAAGCATATTACCTGACCCAGAAGATTCCTGACCAGGTAAGAGATTTATCTTCCCTACAGTTACCAACAGCCCTCAGTCAAACATCGAAGGCTCTAGAAACATCAGCTTTCCTGTCTAGATCAGAGTCTCTTGCCAAGAAGCAGGATCTTGTGATACACAGAGACTTGTTGGCACCTGTATGTTTCTAGGAAAGTGGATGGTTGTCACCAAGCTCTTAGCGCTGTGATATCTTAGCTCACATTTATCGTATCGCAAGAGTAAATGTGGGGTCTGGATGTGAGAAAGGCAGGTATAGACTGCCGTATCTGAGTTTTCAGGCACTAGCCTTGACTCAGTAACACACTCTTTCACCTCAGCCCAAATGGTTCCTTGGCCCTAGCCAAGAGTGCCTTCCTCCAGGAGCTCAGTCCATTGGATTTAGGAAGAGATAAGGCAAAGATCTGGCACACCTCAGATCAGGCAGCTGTGGGAGTTCTGCGGGAGTCCTGGAGCCCTAGAGCCCTAAAGCTCTGTTCCCAACCCCAGCTACTTATTTCAGTGTCTGGCTCATGCTGTCACATTGCCCTTCTTCCTGTTCCTTGGGCCACAGGACTTCTATGCGTCTGTGCTGGATGTCTTGACACCAGATGATGTTCGGGTTCTGGTTGAGATGGAAGATGAGTTTTCTCGTCGTGGTCAATTTGAAAGAATTTTTCCTTCTCGAATCTCTTCTCGTTATCTTCGTTTTTTTGAGCAGCCACGATATTTCAACATTCTCACCACTCAGTGGGAACAGAAATACCATGGAAACAAGATTAAAGGTAATAAACCTTTCTGACCCATGGGAGGCCATATTTAGTAGGAGATTAAATCTCATTAGGCCAAGAAATAGGTTTCTTTGGAAAGGAGGTAAGCAATTGATTGTTCTCTGTTAGTCCCAACCTGTGCTCATGTTGTCCTAGGAGTAGATCTGCTCCGGACTTGGTGCTACAAAGGCTTCCACACGGGGATCGTCTCTGACTCAGCTCCACTGGTAAGTGTACCAGTGTAGGGGCGTAGCTTCTTCTCAAGCTCCTAAATGTCTTATGGTTGGCTTGTGGATATGTGGGTACCCACCCCTCCCTTCTTCCCTCTTAGGCCCCATCTCTTTGTCTCCTTTTAAGGATGTAGTTACTTGCAAAATGCACCGGATGCCTGTCTTTGAAGGATCAAAAAAGTCAGCTGTAGCCTTAATTTTCTGTCTCTTTTGGGAGAGAACCAAGAGTTATCCACATGGGCTCATGGTATAGGGTAGGGCAAGTGGAGTCCTGTGTTTACAGAGTGACAGAGCTGAACAAGAACCTTAAGATCTGCCAGGCAGTGGTAGCAAATGCCACGTGCCTTTAATCCCAGCACTTGGGAGGCAGAGGCAGAGTTTAAGGCCAGCCTGGTCTGCAGAGCTAATTCCAGAACAGGCTCCAAAATGCTACAGAGATTTAACAAAACAAAACAACCCTAAGATCTTGAGCATTCCTTCTTGGACTCAACTGACCCTCCTTTGTTCCTAGTGGTCTCTGCCAACATCACTCATGACTGCCTCAAAGGGTGATGGGGCATCCAGTGCCAGCAGCAAATCAGAACGCATCAAGTCAAGGTGAGTGCTACTTCAACAAGGGAAGCCTATTGAATTGGGGGTTAGAGTTTCCTTCCTCTTTCCCCAGATTATGACAGTGAAAGGATTCTCCACTTAGAGGCTGGTAGGAATGTCAGAATATACTGCCACGCTGTTTTCTTCCTGGTGACTTGTGGGATGCTCAACAGAGACCCAACCGCAGAAGCATACTTTTCAGCTATACCCTTGTAGGAAGTCCTGGCCTCTTACCCTTTCCTCCAATTGGCCCTTGCACTTGAGATCTCACTGCCACAGTAATAAAATGTATTTTATGGCTATTAATATATCCATAACATTGTGGGTGCTTGCCTTGGACTTGAGGGGCATAAATTACATGTTAGACTTAGCGTCAGCAATGTTTTTTCCTTCAGAAAGCAAAGCTGCTCTGACGGAAACATGTCATCTTCTGAAGATGGGACAACATCTAAGCCCAAGAAGAGTCAAGCTGGCCTTTCCCGCATATCCAGGAAGACTTCATCCTCAAAGAGCAATGAGGGCACCAGCAAACAGCCCAACCACTCTACCCAGGTGTTACCTGTACTCAAGTACTCTGGGCAGAATTCCAGACTTTCTGCTTCCTCTACTTCCCAGTCAGCCAGTGACTCCCTCCTGACTGCTGTGAGCCCATGATTGGTCTCCTGAGTGGGAGCACTCAGCTACCTCAAGGGAACCGACCTGCTGACCAGCCTGAGCCTCTCTCCCCCTCCATTTTGCCCCTCATCAGAGTATTTTTTGAAGTGGTTCTATTGTAGATATGGGCATCTGGAGGGCTGGAGGGGTAGTGGTGATGGGGAGAAGGTGAAGAAGGTTCACCCTCTGTCACCTCACTTCCTGCCTGGCACCTCATATTTCAGTAGAGATGCCAGTGATGGCCAAGCAGCCTTATAAAGCAGGGTTTGGTTTCTACTCTGAGAGCCATGTGTGATTTATTTGAGGCCCTTGTGCAGGGCTTGAGTGTTGCTCACGAGGAGAAAACGTGCTAAACAGAAGTCTCTTGTTCTGTAATTGAGAGGGATTCCTTGAAGGTCTTGATTTCCTTAGGTCTTTTGGTCCCTACACATCTTTGTCTTGAAGAGCCATTTTTAGAAACTCCCAGTCTTCAAAGACAAGCAGGGGAAACCATGACAGGCTGCACCCATTTCCTGGCATTCTGGTCTTGGGGTGACCTCCATAACATATCTCCAGTTAAGGTTCCACCCAGTCAGTAGCCCTCTATCTTCAGCAACTCTCACGGGGCTCCAGAGAAGGAGCCTAGATGATTTCAGTCATGATTATGTAGAGGAGGGTGGAACGAGCTGTTTTCTTCTCAACACAGCAAGTCTTCTAGTCAGTATTGCTTTGAGCAGGGTTTGGTGCCTTCGCAGGCAGGTTTTAGCACAATCATTTTTTTGGACAGACTTCTCATCTCTGACAGTTAATATTCAGCTAAATCTACCTCCCTTATGGACTCAGTAAACACTGAGCACTGAATAAACACTGCCTGAGTGAACTGTGCATACAGCTCTCCAAGGACACTGGCCTCTGAGCCAGAAGCACTACTGTTCTCCTCACTGCGGGCAGGTAGAGCCCAAGGTGGGAAGAGTTTCACTAAACTATGGTCTTCCTTAGCCTAGCACTCCTCCTCCCTGGGACCTACAGTCTCTAGTTTTTCTAGCAGTGGAGCACATAAGAAGCCAATTGGCCTCATGTCTGCCCTTTGCACACCAGGTTAGAAGCCCATCAACTCAGTCTCACCCTGATCTAATACTCACTCTTTTGAGTTTGGGAAAGAGGAAAACTTCTTTCTTTATGGGTCCTGGAGTCCTGTAGACAATTGGCACGGAACCTGGGAAGATAAGGTACCTGACTGGGTTCATGGTTACAGAGGAGGTGAAAGTGTGTTGACAGTTGTGAAGAGAGCTGGATAGCAAAGTCCTCAGCAGTACTTTCTGTTCAATGATAAAGACTGCAAAATCAGTCCACAGTGGGAGGGAGAGTTCTGGAAAGTCTGATATCAGTAGCCAACACCCTCTTGTCCTCCTGGTTACAGTATTCTGGTGTACACGTGCAAAGAGAAAGCAGGCCTCCACTCAGCAGCACTGTGCCTAATGCACGTCTCTGGGCAGAGGCCTGATTGAACCAGTTTATTCCTAGAAAGTGAACTTTCCTCGGTTCCCATTAGCATCAGTGTCCAACCCCACAACTGCATAGAAGGACCAGCATTGCAGCAGACTGGGGTCCACCAGGGGGAGGGACTTGGGGACCCCCTGATGAGACAGCAGTACACTGGCAGTTTCTGTTTTGTGTTCTGAGGAATGGCCTCACTTTGTGACCCAGGCTTGCCTCACAAATGCTAGGATAGTCTGTGCATTGTTGTTCCCAGCCACACACTGTATTGAATCTTTCTTACATTTGAAGGTCTATGGTCTGTTTTGCTAGTGGGAGAAAAAGTGGGGTTTATGTATCGCCTTACCTTTCATTCTCAAGAGAGTAAAATCTTGGTAAATTATTTCACTGCGTATTTTAGCACTGACTAGTTAACAATAGAATTCAGTTGAATTGAGGGAGTTTTAAAAAGTACTAGTTTTTGAGAGTTTTAAATTTGGAAGTGTAGTTGAAAACGTCAGAATTATCAGAATGCATCAGTTGTTTTCCCAAGTTCAGAACTCACCCAGCCTCTGGAAGAACAGAAGCAAATGCTCCTGAGTAAGGAATGAAATAGTCTTTTTTTACTGCAGTGTGAATGTGAGACCTACCCTGCAGGGCTGTGAAAAATCCAAGCAAACAAAAGGACCGAGAATTATTCTGTGCAAGAAATGTAAAAATCTCCCCTTGAAATGGCATGGTGGCTCACGCCTTTAATCTCAGCACATTGGAAGCAAAGGCAGACCAGCAAAGCTCTTCCTTGAAGGAAGGGGCACAGCTACAGAGAGATCCTAGAAGAGACCCTCACTGCTCTTCACCTAGTGCTCATCAAAGCAGTTTTCATCGTCACTCCCATGGGAATCTCTTGGCCGGTTTAATCTTTACAGCATGCAAGTGTCCCAGGGAGGGGAACATTAAGCATCCTGAATATGTGTGTGAATTGGTAATTTGGTTATCCCAAGCACCTTGACTGACAAAGAATAATAAGAGTGAGTGAGTACCTAGTGTCTAAGACAAACAGCACAGAAGATTCTGAGTCAAGTAGGACCCAGAGGATTGCTGCGTGGACCTAGCAACGGTGTCGGGATGGTGTCACTTCAGGTCCATTCTCAGGAAAGTGACTTCCCATCACCATAGCCAAAGAACATTCGGTGGTTACTGCGGCAGCTCAGCACTGCTGATTAAAGGTTAATCCACACACAGCGGTTTCCAAGTCCTGCAGCAGAATTCGTTATCTGGAATAAGGTGATGAGCGCTGCTAGGGAGCGTCCCCTGTTGGCTTCTTGTTAGTGCTGAAGGCTCCCTCTGATTACTGCTCGTCTTTAGTTTGCTTTGGGCCTGGAAACAGTGACTTTCAGAGAGCTGTATTTTGTCACTTGGGATTTTGATCTAGCCTCTCCAGCAACGCCTAGCCTTGAACATTCCTCTAATACCTGGGGACCTGTGTGGACTCATTGGACCTCCTTCCGTCAGCTTAAGATAGTGGGAGTAGCAAACAGTCTGGAGGTCGGTCTTAGTGGGTTTCTTATGGAGAGATCACAGCAGGGTCTGCAGCAGTGTGGCATTCTAAGACCCATTTGTGCCTTAGCCAGCAGATGTGCAGAGATTGGGAATACCACCAGAGTCAACATTTGAAATGTCTATCTTCTGAATTTCAGTTTAGTTACAGGTATATCAATCTCTTGGATGTAGTTATGGGGATTAAATTGGGTATAAGACATCTAAAGAAAAAATGCCTCACATTGTAGATTTCAAATGAATCCTAAAATAGCAATGGTCATCAAGCCATATCCTTCTTGGAGTTGCAGCAACAGTACCAGGGGTTTCAGGGCAGAGCTGTGACAGCTTAGCAAATGTTCTCAGGCCTGTGGAGGCTGTGTCCGACAGCCGGTGCTTCTAAACAGTACAACTGTTCAACATTCGCATTGTATTGAGTATGATAATCTAGACATTTGAAGTCCACCAGAGATGTGCGCAGGTTAAATGTGGCAAATGGTACTCGTTTTCCTAAGGGACTGAAACATCTGTGTGCTTTGATACTGGGAGCTCCTAGAACCAACCCCCACATGGACTGGAGAACTCGCTTTGACCGAGATAATTAGCTTGAAAGTTTAGAGCCCTATAAGCTGCCAGGTAATAAAAACAAGAAAAATTACACTAATAGGCTCAAATACTGAAATGCCCCTGCCTGGAAGTGCAGTCATCGGTAGAAATGCCTGTATTGTTGGCAAGGATGCACAGGTTCATTGATTGCCAGCTTGGTTGTTTAGAAAGAACAGCCCATGTGGTCAGAAAAGAATAGATGAGCATCTGTCAATATATAGAGTTTAGACATAAGAGGAAAAAATGGGACCCGTGAAAGAAGTCAGAAACGTGTACGTGCTTCCTGACTCCATTCTAGAAACGGAGGTGGGCATCATAGACGGCAGGGACTGCCTGGGGACTGCCTAGTTATGACTGAGGGGTTGGGGGTTGTAGAGCGCTACATTGGGATATTCTTTGTCTTGATTCTGGTTGTCATCACTTTATATAGTTGGCAGACATCAAAATTGAAATGAGTATATACATAAGTAAATAAAGCTGATATTCTTTCCTTTTAAATTTTTTTTCTTATTTTTCAGTGCTGCATATCTAACCCAAGGTCTCAGACAGTGCTAGACAAGTGGTCTACTGCTGAACCATACTCCCTGGCCCAAAGCTGGCTAAGAAACAGCGCACATGTGCGTACTCACACACACACACACACACCACACACTCCCATTTCATGAGGTATAGACATTAAAACCATGGTCACAAGGAAGTAACAGTAGCTAAGATTGAAAGGGAGAGCTGTGACCAGCTGGAGTGGGTAAAGCCATTGCAACTTGAATATGTGACATGTGTGAGCATAAGATGTTGATCACAACTAAATCCCTGAAGTAATTTATAAAGACAGTATATCTACCTGTGACCCAAAGCGACATAGGAAGACATAATATATACAGTTAACTGAAACTTGGAGGGGAACTCAGCCGTGGGTGCCGAAAGCAGCAGTGGTTACCTTTATAACAATGGTAAAGAAGGAACCTTGTGGGTTGATAACAATGCTACCTACAACATGGGTTTTGGTTTTGTGGATGGCGTGCTTGCTCAAACTTACTGAGTTGTGTATGTAAGACCTGTGCATCTGTAAACAGCATTTTATAAAATGAAATTGATGTGTTAAAGTTTAGCATTTTAAGTGTACATTTCAGTAGTATTCATAATATTGGACAACTTTCACTTCCCCTGGTTCTAGAATATTTTTCTACTTGAAACAAACTGTGCTCCTCCTTCACCCCCCTTTCTCCCTGCCCATAGTAATCACCAACCTTCTCGTGTAGGTTCACCATTCTGGATGTTTTACATGAATAGAATTGTGATCTTTTGTATCTGGCTTATCTGACTTAGCATGAGTTCAACGTTCACTTTGTCAAGCAAGGCAACACTTCATTCCTTCTATTACTAGTTTATTTGTGTTAGGAAATGATGGGTTTTGTTATGACATTTTCATCATATGTATTTATCTCCCATGGCCCTCTTCCCCTTCTGGTCTCTTTCCTCTTCACTGACAGTTGCTGTATGTTTGTGTGTGTGCTTTGAATAAAGACTACACTGAGTGGGCTGGAGAGATGGCTCAGTGGTTAAGAGCATTGCCTGCTCTTCCAAAGGTCCTGAGTTCAATTCCCAGCAACCACATGGTGGCTCACAACCATCTGTAATGAGGTCTGGTGGCCTCTTCTGGCCTGCAGGCATACACACAGACAGAATATTGTATACATAATAAATAAATAATTAAAAAAAAAGACTACACTGAGTGAGAATGCGGTGTTTGCGGAAAGGGTTTATTTTTTTAAGGAAAAAATACATTTATTTAATTTGTGTGTTTATACATAAAGTGCAGATGCCTTCAGAGGCCTGAGAGGTTGGATTCCTTTGGAGCTGGAATTACAGGCAGTTCTGAGCCACCTGATGTGGGACTCGGGACCAGCTTGGGTTCTCTGCAACAGTTTTTAACCGCTGGGCTAGCCTTGAGTTTGAAGCAATCCTCCTGGCTTAATAAGTACTAGAATTACAGGTGTGTGCCACACCCAGCTTTGATTTTGTTTAACATCATGGTCTCCTGGTCCATCCATTTTCCTGCAGATGCCGACACAGGTCTATTTTGTGTGGATGAGTAACATGCCATTGTGTGTCTGCTGATGGGCTAGTCTGGCTGCGGTGACTGGCTCCGCTGTAATCCTCAGGATTCCTGTGGGTGTCTCCCCAGGAGGAGTATAGTTAGGTAGTTCTGCGTTCGCTGAGGAAACGTCAGACTTCTTTCCATAGTGACTGCACTTCATAAATCCTCCCCACAGCGTGTCATGCTCCTCTTCCTCCACATTTTCAATGGCACTTGTTGTCTTCTGACAGCCAGGCTGAGTGGGTGAAATGCAGTCTCATCATAGTTTTTAAATTTGTATTTCTCTGATGGTTAAGAATGTTGAACAGTGTTTTTATGTATTTATTGGCCATTAGTAATTTTTTAAATTAAGTGTTAATGCAACTATTTGTAATTATTTTTGAGAACTGTCTGTTCAGTTTATTTGCCCATTGATTGGCTGATTGGGGATGTTGGTATTTGATTTTAAAAGTTCTTTTTGTATTCTAGATATTAATCTCATCACAAGTAAAGTTGGCAGAGACCCCATGCTCTATGTACTTTAGTGTTAGGAATTTTTTCTTCTAAAAAAATTCATTTAAACATACCAGAAAGTATAAAGAAAATAAAATTTACATGATTTATCACCATTCTATGTATCCTTCCAATCGTGAGAGAGTTGCTGAAAGGGCTTTATGACTTGCTTTTGTCTCTTAGTGAAACATCAACATTTTATTTAATGAAGCTTGCTATTTCCAGTGTCTCTGCATCCATAGGTGCTTGAAACTTTGACCTGACTGGTAAGTGCGGGATGAAGGACAAACACACAGTGACAAAAAAAGGCTGGGTCGTGGTGTGAGCTGCGCTGGCACTAAGAGAGCGCTAGGACTTACCACACTAGTGAAACCCAGCTTGTACATCTCTGCAGGGGAGCGGTCTCCAGCTGTGAACACCCAGGAGGAAGCTGTACTTGTTAGTTCTCGCACACACCGATGAGTCATTCCTAAACACTAGTGTTTTCACACTTGGACTAGAGGAAGCTTTGCCGTCCCTCTGAACCTCATCTGTACAGGGACAGCTTTGCCATTCCCGTGTGTCTGAGGCACTGGGTCCTTAATATGGCTGTGCCCTTGTCAACAATACACATCCACTCAGCGCTTCCTCAACTTCCCAGATGGTACCTCTTGTTCTAGTGAATTCTTTTTGTTTCAAGATAGGTAGCCTCCTCTTGTTCTAGAGAATTCTTTTGTTTCAAGATAGGTAGCCTACCTGGGCATTGTGGTTTATCAGAGGTAGAGGCAGGAAGATCACAGCAAGTTCAAGGCCATTTTGGTCTGTGTAGAGAGTTTTAGGCTAACTAGGATTATAGGACCCTGACTCAAAAACAAAATACTCCAAGCCAAAAGATAGAAGACCTCACCCTAAGTTGTAGAGGGTAGTAACTCCCAGTGTCCCTTCCATCATGGCCTGAGCCATGGAGGATGCAATGGCTGGAGTATGGCATGTCATTTGGCACTTGACCTGACTGTAGCAAGTGAGGGAAAGAAGGACAGACATGCGGTGACACATACAGAAAGATTGGGGTAGTATGGACTACTGGCTCTGATAGAGACCACACCACAGCCGGGAAACTCGGCTTGTTTATTAAGTACAGCACGGGGAAGAGTAAGACTAGATCTCTGCAAGGGAGCACTCTCAGGTTTTAAACATTATTTCTCTTCAGAAATGGGATGCCACCGCAGAGAACAATAATAATAGTTCTTTGTAAAAATTGAGGCTCAGACATAGAATGAAGTATTTAGAGAGAGGAATAAGCCCCATAAACCACTGAATTATTAACAGCCAGCTTTCCTTACCCTGAAGCAGTGGTTCTCAACCTGTGTGTCGAAACCCCCTTAGAGGTTGCCTATAAGATACCCTAAATATCAAATATTTACATTTCGATTCACAATAGTAGCAAAATTACAGCTATGAAGTAGCAGATTGGGGTCTTTACAACATGAGGAACTGTATTAAAGAGTCACAGCATTAGGAAGGTTGAGAACCACTGCACTAAAGAGTGGAAGAATCACCCAGGTAGTAGAGCTGGGGTCTGGAAAGAAAGTGCTCGCTGGGCAGTGGTGGTGCACGACTTTAATCCCAGCACTCGGGAGGCAGAGGCAGGTGGATCTGTGAGTTGGAGGCCAGCCTGGACTACAGAGTATGTTCCAGGGCAGCGAAGGCTACATTGAGAAACCCTGTCTCAAAAAAACCAAAATAAAACAAAACAAAAAAAGTGCTCATAATCACAATAACTCTGTCGTGTGTCTGGCTTGAGTAAATAGTAACAAAAATAGCCTGATACTGACACAAAAATAAACAATGGAACTGAATAGAAGACCTAGATGATAACCCATGCACCTACTGAAACCCCATGTAGCTCAATGGAACTGATGCCAGAAAGACAATTGGAAAACAAACAGCCTCTCCAAAGGAAGATCTGTGCAATGAAAACTTTAAGACACTGGAGAAAAAATGAAGACAGTAGAAGATGGAAACGTTAGGATTCAGACGTTATGCTGGCCCCTGTCACTTGGGAGGATGCACTCAGGCAGTACCCTGGTCAGCCCAGGTCCTAAGGCTGCTACCTCACGGTTCCTAGTCTGTAGGCCGGTGCAAAAGGTCCCTTTAAGAGACAAGCTCTGCCCATTGTCACTCTCTTCCCACTGTTATGAATAAAGAAGCAAGCTGCTCTCTGATTCTCTCTCTCTCCCCCCCCCCTTTATATCAATGAAACTCCCACTATATGACATGTCTGTCCCTCACCTGCCATGGGCTCTCATCTGCCATGGTTTAGACCCCATCTGCCAAGGTTCCTCTCTGCAGAATCATATCAGGAAAAGACCTTCCTGAAGGAACTCTGGCCAGCTTGATCATGACAAATATGGCTCTGGCAGGTCTTGCCCTTCTCCCCCATTCTCTCTGCCTTCCTAAAAACCATTAGATTACATTCCTAAAGCTAGCCACCAAAAAATATTCCCTTACATGACCACTTCCTCCTCTTGAGGCTGACAACCAAAGTTGTCAAACAATCAGAAGCCCACTTTGGTTCACCTAGTTAACATATCCAATTAAAATTAAACACCTCATCCTAACATGGTTCCCCCTTTACCTTTATAAACCGCCATTTGCTTATGTGCCATGTCTGTCTCCTCTATCCAGAGCAGCCCTTCGTCCCCTTGGAACCAATATCCCTGTCCCCTTTCCCTTGTCTCCTCCTTCTTCCTCACCTCTATCTCCTTTACCACAGCACCCTAACCCATTCTAACACAGATCTCCCATTCTTCTCTTAAAAATTATACCTGTTGGGGCTGGAGAGATGACTCAGTGGTTAAGAACATTGGCTGCTCTTCCAGAGGACCCAGGTTCAATTCCCAGCACCCACATGGCGGCTCACAACTGTCTGTAACTAGAGTTCCAGTATATTCAACTCCCCCCCAAATTTACACCTGCAAGGTCATTTGCTCCTGTTTTTCTGCCTGAGTAAGAATTTAACTTCTTCTCCAATTAATAAATGATCTCTGGCTGGGTGGTGGTGGTGCGAGAGGAAGATGGGCATTGAAGAGGATCCTTATGGAGTTTGATAGCCATTTGAGCAAGAAACTGATCTTGCCTGGACTGTTTCATAAACTGGACACAAAGAACCCGCAGAAAGAGGACTGCTGAACTTGCCTAAAGGTGAGATGATCTTTTGGGGTTCCTGATTCATGAAAGAGTCTGCAAGACATTCTGCAGGACACAGCAGATAGTGACTGAACTGACTTTGAAATTTCCTGCTTCATGGAAATGTCTCTGGATACTATGGGCCTGAAGGCCGAAGATGGATGCCCCAATGGTACAGAGGAACTTTGGGTGACTGTCCAGGCAGCGAGTTGTCTCTGTCATTTCTAGAGCTTTGAAAGTTGCTTATTTCTTGTTTAATTAGGTAATATTATATTCTTCTGGAGTCTTTGATGGAGTTGAAGAATGGATAGTCATAGGTTTAGTTTTCCTTAGTTATGATAAAAGATAAAGTAGGTATAAACATTGTAACTTAATTATTGCTTGATAACTTTTGGTATATGTAATTTTGCTATGATAAAGTTAAAGCCTTTTTTTGTTTAAACAGAAAAAGGGGAAATGATGTGGGAGTGTCATATATCAATCTGTTGATTTCATTGGTTAATTAATAAAGAAACTGCTTGGCCTGATAGGTTAGAACATAGGTGGGTGGAGTAAACAGAACAGAATGCTGGGAGGAAGAGGAAATGAGGCAGACGCCATGCCTCTGCTCTCCAGGGCAGATGTGATGAAGCAAGCTGCCAGGTCAGACATGTTGAATCTTACCCGGTAAGACTGGTGCTACATAGATTACTAAATATGGGTTAGGCAAGATAAGTCACCACCTCGTGGTGCTACACACATTAATAGAAATGGGCCAAGCAGTGTTTATATGAATACAGTTTGTGTGTCATTATTTTGGGGCATAAGCTAGCCAGGTGGCTGGGAGCTGGGTGGCAGGAACACCAGCCCGCACACAAGAGCTAGTTCCAGGACAGGCTCTAAAACCTGTCTCAAAAAAACAAAACAAAAAACCCCCAAGTGTTTAAGTGTGCCTTATCCAGAGTTCAGGAGGAAGCTCCCCCGCCTACTATTCAGGGGTCCCCTTCACTCCCATGCTTAAAGAACTGGTAGAATTAACATAATGAAAATGACTATGAGGGGAGGCGGCGGTGGGGAAGAGACAGAAATCTTTAATAAATAAAAAAAAAGAAAGAAAATGACTATGACCTAAAGTGATCCACAAATTCCAATGAAAGCAAAGCAAAAACATGTAAATCAGTGTAATAGACTGTAAATAGAAGTAAAATCATCTGACATCATTTTCAAGAAAGTAGCCAAAGACATGTTTTGGAGAAAAACTCTTCACCCAACAGTCGGGATAACTGGACAGCTGCATGAAACAATGTGCTCTGCTGTACAGAAATGAACAGGCTAGAGCAATGGCTGCGCAGGTAAGAAGACTTGCTGCTCTTGCAGGGGACCTAGGTTCAGCTCCCAGCATCCATGTGGCAGTTCACTATAGTCTGCAACTCTAGTTCCTTGGAGAATGAATTTGGAGCTCTGTTTCCTGAGTGCTGGGATTAAAGGCGTCTATCTTAGGGTTTTTAGTGCTATGAAGAATACCATGACCAAAAACAACTTGGGGAAGACAGGGTTTATTTCACTCAAAGTTTCATATAATTGCTCATATCAAAAGCAGTGAGGGCAGGAACTCAGTCAGGACAAGAACCTGGAGGCAGGAGCTGATGCAGAGGCCGTGGACGGGTGCTGCCTACTGGTTTGCTCCCACTGGCTTGCTCAGCCTGCTTTTTCATAATACCCAGGACTATTAGCTCAGGGGTGGCACTGCACACAAAAGACCTAGACCCTTCTCCTTCAATCACTAACTAAGAAAATGTCCTACAGGCTTGCCACACCCACTCTTATGAAGGCCTCTTCTCAGTTGAGGCTCCTTCCACTCAGATGACTTTAGCTTGCGTCAGGTTGACATAAAACTAGCCAGCACAACTTCTATGTTAACTGCAGCAGTATTCACCAAGTTATTTACCAGATGGGTAAAGAAAATGTAGAACATATACACAATGAAGCTTTACTCAGATAGTCTAAAGATGGTTGTAATTATATCAGGATATGAGTGGAGCTAGAGTTATGTTATGTTAAGCCAAATGCTTCAGATACAGAAAAACTTTATATAGTATCTCTCATTTGTTGGATTTAAAGCTAATAGGGACTAGGGAGATGGCTCAGATAATAAAATGCTTTGTTGCATAGCCTAGTGGTAGTGGTGGTGGTGTGTGCCTTTAATCCCAACACTTGGGGGTTAGAGGCGGGTAGGCGTATCTCTGTGAGTTCGAGGACAACCTGGTTTAAAGAGTGAGTTCCAGGACAGCCAGGTCTACACAATGAAATCCTGTCTCGAAAAACCAAAGAAAATAAATGCTTGTTGCACAACCATGGGGACCTTGAGTTTGATCCCTCTGCACTTAAACAGAAGGCTGGGCATAGTAGTGTGTGCCCTGGGGAGGCAGAGACAGAAAGATCCCCCGTGCTTGCTGGCCAGCCTGCCTAGCTTAATTGGTGAGCCCCAGGACCCATGAAGATGTTTTGTCTTAAAAATCAAGGTGGGTGGCGTTTGAAGAGAAAAGACACACCAAGTTGCTGTGGTGGTTTGAATTAGATTGACCCCCACAGGCTCATATATTTGAATGCCTGGTCTCCAGTTGGTGGAAATGTTTGAGAAGGATTAAGAGGTGTGGCCTTGGTAGGGGAAGTGTGTCACTGAGGGTGGGCTTTGATGTTTCAAAAGACTCTTATCCCAGTGTGCGCTCTGCCTCCTGTTTGTGGCCCTGGATACAATCTCTCACCTGCTGTTGCGGCTGCCTGTCAACCTGTTTCACGCCACACCATCCTGGGCTCTAACTCCCTGGAGCTATAAGCCCAACTCAGCTCTTCTATAAGAGTTTATAAAACTTGGCTATGGTGGGTGGTGATGTCACACACCTTTAATCCCAGCACTTGGGAGGCAAAGGCAGGTGGATCTCTGAGTTCGAGGTCAGCCTGGTCTGCAGAGCAAGTTCCAGGACAGCCAGGTCTACATTGAGAAACCCTGTCTTGAAAAACAAACAAACAAACAATAACAAAAACTTTGTTATGGTGTTTCATCATCGTAATAGAAAAGAACTAATACAGTTCCCTTCTGACCTCTACATACCCATCCATGAACGGGCATGTACACACATGCATACAAAGTGTGTATATGCACGTGTGTGTGTGAAAATGTGTGTGTGTGTGTGTGTGTGTGATACATAAAAGGGACTATTTGGGAAAAGGGGGACAAGGCAGGGAAGAGCAGGTGAGAGACTGAGGGAAGTGAACTGGGCATGCTCAAGGATGTGCCCCCTTCAACATGTAATGAGCTTTTCCTGTATAAAGATGCATAAAATAATAATAAAAAGCCCTTTTATTTCCTTGGAGAGGATACTATCTTGAGGATCATTTCCTGTTTTCCTTACTTGCTTTAGGCAATGAACCTTTTTTGTTGTCTAGCTGTGCTTACAGTCTTGGCATTTCCTAAGGGTCAGCCTTCTGCAATGAGTAGAAAGATGGACATTAGAGTAAATAATAACTCCACACCTAGCCACGTTAGCTGTCAATCCAATTGTCTGAAATCAATATTCTGTTTCCTTCTTCTGGGTGGCTCAAAAAAAAAAAAAAAAAAAAAAAGATCCTTCACAAGCTGTTAGGATCTATTTTACCATCCTTCTGACTTCTACAGTTGCTGGTAAAATCGTCCCTGAGCCTGTGTTTACTTTTTATTTGCTTTGGGACAGGGTCTCATCTAGTTTGTGCTGGTCTCGAACTAGCTTTGTAGCTGAGGATGCCAGGGATAAGTGGAGGACTTCATCATACCAGGCGGGTGTTCTTCCACTGAAGTGTATCCCCAGTCCCCATGTTTATTTTGCATTTGCATGTCATGCTTTTCATTAAAAAATGAACTGAGAGCCGGGTGGTGGTGGCGCACACTCGGGAGGCAGAGGCAGGCAGATCTCTGTGAGTTCGAGACCAGCCTGGTCTACAAGAGCTAGTTCCAGGACAGGCTCCAAAGCCAGAGAAATCCTGTCTCAAAAAAAAAAAAAAAAAAAAAAAAAAAAAAAAAAA
>NW_026068193.1:535245-587789 GCF_014885135.2 Alexandromys fortis
CCCCCCCCCCCCCCCGCAGTGCACGACTTGGATTCCTGGCGCCAGCAGAAGGTTCTGGAAGGTTGTGAGCCACCCGAGTCGTCTGAGGAGCAGCCATCTATCCAGCCCCACCTCCTTTTAAAAATTTCATTATTATTATTACTATTAGTTTTGTTTTTTTTTGAGACAGAGTCTCACTATGTAGTTCTGGCTGACTTGGAACTCACTATGTAGACCAGGTTGGCCTGGAACTCACAGAAATCCACCTGCTTCTGCCCTCTGAGTGCTGGGATTAAACGGGTGTTCCACCACACTTGGTTTATAAAAGATCTTTAATCCCAACACTCTGGAGGTTGGGGCAGGAAAGTGGAAATTGAACCCAGCCTGGCCTACACGATAAGACTGTGTCTTAAAACAAACAAACAAACAAACAAACAAACAAACAAAAAAAAAACCCGGGGAAATGAAAACTCAGGAAAACGAAAATAAAATCAAATCTCTAAATCTGCTCTCAACCTGACGGTTGGAAAATCCTGCCTTAGCACAGTTGGGGTAAGAAGGTGTGTGTGGTGGTAGTGGCGATAGGGGCACTGAGTTTTTAAAACACCACTAATAACCGCAATTTTCTGTCTTCCTCCTCCCAGGGCTCACATGACCTTGGCAGCTCGCCGGCTTTAGCTCGCCCAGCTCCACACAGAGCCTCAGCCTCCGAGGAACAGCAGTGCGGTACAGGGCCATCTGGAAAAGTGAGGGGCACCAGAGAAGGTCCTTTGCGGGCCAAGCAAAGGCGGGTCTTGCTGGGTGGGTCCTGAGGGTGTTGGAAGTTAAATTTGGTTGGCTCAGTTAAAAGCCAACCAAAATCCTAGGAATCCGTGGAGGAGGAAGCTGCTAACGCCAGAGGGCTCGGGGCTTCTCGCTGGGTAACACTGTCAACTTCTGGCACTTATGCGTTCGATCGTTCCTGATTGGAAAAAGTTATGAAAAGAACTAACTGACCTTCTATCGACCGGCTCCCGGGTCACCTTTGCCTTTAAAGCTGCCCGGTCCCAAGAGCCTGGGGTTCTGCCTCTGGTTGGGGTACCCAGTCTCTGGATCCAAACTCTTGGCTTCGCAGGCACGATCCATGGCTGCGTTGAGATGCACAAGGCTGAGGTGGGCGCTCCTGGGCACGCGTGTGGTGGGCCGTGGCCTCTGTCCACAGGGGGCCAGAGCCAAGGCTGCAATCCCGGCAGCTCTCCGGGCAGAGACTGTGGAGGGTCCTGGAGGAGGTCAGGACCCGCGGCGGCTGCGCAGTCTGGAGGAGCTTCCCGGACCCGGACAGCTACGCCTTTTATCTCAGCTATTCCTCCGAGGCTATATCCTGCGTTTGCACGAACTCCAGGTAACCTGGCAGCGGCACAGCCACCTGGGGCTGGCACTGGGATAGAGAAACTGGATGTGGGAGAGAAGAGGGAACTTAGGTCGCCAGAGTCTGAGGCTCCTGCCAAAAACTGGAAGGGTGTGCAGGGTGCAGACAGACCCTTTGAGCTAAAACAAGCAATGAGTGTCGCTAGCGGTGTGACAGACATAAGTTGGGAGAGGAAAGGGTTGTGTTGGGCGAGAATGGCTCTAAATCGCTATAAATTCAAGGCCTGCCAGTCTACATAGCTAATCCAGGGGAGAGGGGAGGGAAGGAGGCGGGGGGTGGGGGGCGGTGATGAGAATAAACCATTCCCTGCACACCTCTAAACCAAGAAACAAAAGGGCTGAAAAGTTCTCGATTGATTTCAGCTTCTAGAAATTGAGACGCCTGGGGAATGCCTCTGGGCTGGGGACTGAAGCTTTCTAAGAGGGATTTGCACAGGAAGTAATTCTAGCTGGCTTTACAGAAGACTGAGGGAGCTGCACCTTGAATTAATGTAGTTTTGTTCGTTTTTGTTTTGTTAAGACAGTGTTTCCTTAGATAACCTAGGTTGGCTATAACTCTTCTGCCTCAGCCTCCTGAGAGCTGGAATTATGTGTGTGCACCCTCATGCCTGTCTTTGTTAAGGTTTCTATTGCTGCAATGAAACACCATGACCAAAACACAAGTTGGGGAGGAAAGGGTTTATTTGGCTTACACTTCCACATTGCTGTTCATCACCAAAGGAAGTCAGAACAGGAACTCAACCAGGGCAGGATCCCAGAAGCAGGAGCTGATACAGAGGCCGTGGAAGATGCTGCTTACTGGCTTGCATGCCCTGGCTTGCTCAGCCTGCTTTCTCGAGAATGGCCCCACCTACCATGGGGCTGGGTCCTCCTTTCCTCCTAAATGAGAAAATGCCTTACAGCTGGGTCTCATGGAGGCATTTCTTCAACTGAGGCTCCTTGCTATCTGATGACTCTAGCTTGTGTCAAGTTGACACACAAGACCAGCCAGGACAATGCCATATATATATTTTAAATATATATATAAAATATTTACTTTAAGAATTATTTTTATTTCTGTGTATGTGTTTTTGAGTGTGTCTGTCTGTCTGTTGGCAGAAGAGGATCCCTTGGAATTGGGGTTACAGGTAGCTAGTTTATAGTTACTGGGGATGAGTCTCAGGTCCTGTGGAAGAGCAGCAAAGGAACTGACCTGGTGTGCCTTCCCTCTAGCCCCGTGAATGGTCTTTTAAAAGAGTCCAGAGGGCTGCAGTTTTTATTTGTTTGTTTTGTTTTCAAGACGGGGTTTCTCTATAGCTTTGGAGCCTGTCCTGGAACTCACTTGGTAGACCAGGCTGGCCTTGAACTCACAGAGATTCAACTGTCTCTGCTCCCGAGTGCTGGGATTAAAGGCATGTGCCACCACCGCCTGGCTGAGGGCTGCAGTTTTAGGAAAACTCTAAACAGTGATCGTGTGGATCTGAGCTGTCCCATGAGAAATATAATCAATCTTTGCTGCAAGTGCTTGTGGCTGGTGTGATAACAGGAGTGTTGTACATCCGTAAAACCCAGTGACAGCAGTACCGAGGAAGGCTGTGTTTCTACAACTTGCTTTTTGTCTGTTAGAATTGGTTCCTCTTCAAACTGTCTCTGCTGAGATGGAAAACTCCCATAGTTGGGTGTCCTTTGGGTGCGCTCCCAAGTCTTTGTCTGTTTTGTTTAATTCTAACACAATGCTGAAGAATGAACAAGTCGTAAAGAAAAAAGTATATTTTGTTCACAACTTTGGAAACTGAAAGTCCAAATAGGTGGCTCTGTTTAGCTAGCCTCTGATGAAGGTCTTGTTACTGTATGTATCCTGATGAGTGACATCACATGACAGGCCCTTGCTTGTGATGTACAGGAGAGAGGTCATACAGTAAGAAAGGAGGCAAGAGTATGGGAAGAGACCAGCCTTGCTTTTCTTTTTCTTTTTTGTTTTCCTCTGACACCTTCATTTTATTTCCTTTGTTAAATTGTTTTTATTGGGCTATATATTTTTCTCCACTACCCTCTCTTCCCTCCCCTTCTCCCCTCTCCCATGACCTTCATGCTCGCAATTTACTCAGGAGACTTTGTCTTTTTCTCTTTCCTATGTAGATCCATGTAAGTCTCTCTTAGGGTCCTCTTTGTTGTCTAGGTTCTATAGGGTTGTGGATTGTTGGCTGGTTTTTCTTTGCTTTATGTCTAAAAGCCACTTATGAATAAGTACATATGATATTTGTCTTTCTGGGTCTGGATTACCTCACTCTATGATGTTTTCTAGATCCATCTATTTGCCCGCAAATTTCAAGATGTCATTATTTTTTTTCTGATGTGTAGTACACCATTATGTAAATGTATCACATTTTCCATATCCATTCTTCAGTCAAGAGGCATTTAGGTTGTTTCCAGGTTCTGGCTATGACAAACAATGCTGCTATGAACATAGTTGAGCACATGCCCTTGTGGTACGATTGAGCATCCTTTGGATATAGACCCAAAAGTGGTATTGCTGGGTCTTGAGGTAGATTTTTTCCAAGTTTTCTGAAAAATCACCATACTGATTTCCAAAGCCAGCCTTGCTTTTTTATAACAACCTGTTTTTGTAGGAATGGATTCACCCTTGGGAGTCTAGGGTAGTTACAACCCAAACTACTTCCTTTAGGCCTTACCTCAGAGAGGTCCCAGAGCCTTTCGGTGTTGTCACCTTGGGGATCACGCCTTCAGCACACACACACACACACACACACACACACACACACACACACACACACACCTTGGAGGAAGACCATATCCAAACCATAGCATTCCACACCACACCACTCCCAATTTCATTATCACAAGGCAAAATGCATTCATTTGTGCCAGTAGTCCCAAAAGTCTTGTTTGAGCACCAAGTCAAAAGTTTAGGGTCCGGCTGGGCGGTGCTGGCGCACGCCTTTAATCCCAGCACTTGGGGGGCAGAGGCAGGTGGATCTTTGTGAGTTCGAGACCAGCCTGGTCTACAAGAGGTAGTTCCAGGACAGGCTCCAAAGCTACAGAGAAGTGCTGTCTCGAAAAAACAAAAGAAAAAAAAAAAGAAAAAAAAAGTTTAGGGTCTGATCTGCTACTCAAGACAAACCCCTTTCTGCTTTTCCCCAGTAAAGTTACAAAGTGACCTATATCCAAGACAATGGGGAGAGTGAGAGAAGGGGAAACTGGCCAGAGAGAGAGGTCTTGGAGTCCTGTAAAACTGAAACCCATCAGTATAGACATGCCCTAAAGCCCCAAACCCTGCATGCTTTGCATGCTGGGTTGGGATGCCCCTCTGGATCTCCAGCAGCCTTGCTTGCTGCACCCTACCCTTCTCTCCTTGGCCTTTGAAGGAGGACTCTGTGGTGGCTGTGCCCCTCCGGAAAACTCCTGCTTGGCTTCCTAGGCTTGGTTTCTGTTTTTTGTTTGTTTGTTTGTTTTGTTTTGTTTTTTAAGTTACAAGTTTTTTTTTTTTTTTAAATTTATCTCCTTTAGCATGACATGACACGTGTCTGACTCTGTCCTACTATGTGAGTTCCGGGGATCGAACTCAGGTCACCAGGCTTTGCAGCAAGGGTTGTAACCCACTGGGCCAGGTCCCAGAAGGCTTCTTTCTCCTCCTCTCCCTCCTCCTTTCCATCCTCCTCTCCCCCCTTCTCCTTCCTCCTCCTTTTGTCTTTAATCTCTCTGAACCACTGTGGTCCCATAGCTACTGTGCTGTGTGCATCGAACACAAGGCTCCTTGCACTCTGCTGGGATTTTGCTTTGCCCTCTGCGCACCAGTGGCACCGGCTATACATGAGCCCACGAACAGTCGCTGGGTGGCTGCACGCGGAAAGGACGAGCTGAGGTCTAGGGAGGTGGCTGCAGCATTCTACCCCAGAACCTCTGGATCTAAAGTGAGTGGGACAGCCTGAATAATTTGTGGGGTGCCTTGGCTCTTGAGTGCTAATCTCAGCAAGTAGTACTTCAGCCGCCCGTTGCCACATCTCCTTTCACTCTTTACATTTAGCTTCCGTTTCCACATTTTCACTGTCACCCCCCCCTCAAGTACACACACCCTTAAGAAGTGCTAGGAAATGAAACCTGGATTTTCTGCAGCCCAGAGAAAGTCTTTTTTCCTCTCTCTCCATTGTTTGAGCTGTATGAGCTCTAAAAAAAAAAAAAGGAAAAACAAACCAACAAACCCAAACCAAAAAGGTATCTTTTCTCATTTTCATGCCAAATCCATTTCCCACTCCCTCCTCCCCCCTCCTCCTGCTCCCTCCACCTCCCCCACCCCCCATCCCACCCATAAACACTGTCTTAGTGATAAATTCTACCATTAGGTCATTGCCACTGCTCCTGAATCTTACTGCGTGTGGTTTACCCAAATAACTCCTTCTGCATATTGCTTAGAAATTTCTTTCAAATACCCCAGGTTATCATCTTAAATTTGGCCTTCTCCAAACCCGTGTGCATTCTTTAAAAAATTCTGCTCATGACTGCTTAGCTAGTATCTAAGAAGACATAGCTCTTTATCTCCTGAACTTTCACCACAGCTGCCTAGGATGCTCTATTTACAGTCGTACAGACGTTTTCTAGCCTGGTCCTCTAAATTCTTTCTACATCAAGACTCATAAAAATCATCATTTTGTTTTCCTTTGGGTGTCTTGGTTCTGCTGTGTGGCAGAAGTTGGCTGAAAGCCTTGGTGTAACTTAATTGTTCTTTCCTGGGCAGGCACAGCCCCGAGAAGCCTCATCCCTAAAGCCAGACTTGGAGGCTCTCTTACCCAAACCAGGAGATTGTCACACAAAGGGGAAGCTGGCTGGGCATTGGGGGCAGCTGGTTGAGCACAGTTCCTGCTACAGTCTTGGATGTCAGAAAACAAGGGACCTCAGAGAAACAGGGCAAGCAGTGGCATGTAGCAGCCACCTGAGAAGCTGAAGATAACAGCGCGCTCAAGGCCCTGGGTTCTGCCAAAAAGAAAGAGAGAAAAAAACCCGGGGCTGGGAAGATGGCTTAGTGGGTAAGAGTACTTGCTGAACGAGCTGAAGATCTGAGTTCTAAGCCCAAACACGAGAGAGAGAGAGAGAGAGAGAGAGAGAGAGAGAGAGAGAGAGGNNGAAGGAGGAGGAGGAGGAGGAGGAGGAGGAGGAGGAGGAGGAGGAGGAGGAGGAGGAGGAAAAAGAAGAAGACGACGACGAAGAAGAAGCTGAGCATTTAATTTAATTTAAGTTACTTCAGAATTGGGTTGGGCAGAGATAGATGGATCCAAGGAGCTCACTAGCCAGTCAGCCTAGCTGGAATGGGGAACATCAGACTTGGTGAGAAACCCTGTTTCAGGGAAATAAAGTGGAGAATATAGCACAGGGAACCCTATGGCTTCCTCTAGCCCCTCCCCCCGACATGCCTATACCACATATGGTATACATAAAATAAAAATTGGAAGCCTCTTTGTCTTTGTACCACAATTTTTGTACTACAATTTTTTCTTTCTAATAAAAAGTAATACCAAGCATCTTGGAAAAAAATGCAATGTGAACATATGTTAAATTTGCATTTAAATTTCCTTTTAAAAATATTTATTTTAAGCCTGGAGATGGTGGCATATATCTTTAATCCCAGCACTTGGGAGGCAGCAGAGGCAGGCAGATTTCTGATTTCTGTGAGTTCAAGGTCAGCCTGATCTAAAAGAGCTCCAAAGCTACAGAGAAACCCTGTCTCAAACAACCAAAAACAAAACAAACAAACAAAAAAAAACAAAAACAAAACTTTATGTGTATATATTGCTGGGCCTTGAACCCCAGTCTTCTGCTCATGTAGTAAGTGCTCTTAACTACTGATTTATATCTCCAGCCCCAAATATACAATAAGTTTCTATTAAAATATTTCGAGGATTTATTTTTATTTTACTTATATAAAATAAAATATATGAATGTATGTCTGGGCACCATGTGTCCAGGAGGTCAGAAGCTGGCAGTGGATCCCCTGGGACAGGCGTTCCAGATTGTTGTGGGTGCTGGGAATAGAACCCAGTTCCTTTGGAAGAGCAGTCAGAGCTCTTAACTGCTGAGCTATTGCTCTAGCCCCTCTATTAAATTTTTACCTTTTAAAAATACTGATCTTGGGCATGACGAGATGTCATCTAGTCTGTATCTCTTGTTCAACATTCCCTGGTTTGAGATACTCCCCGTGGCCCCCGTCACCCCTGCATGTGTGTGTCATTTTGTGAACTGTTTACATGGCTGAAAGACAGGGTTGTAAATTGAAGGGCTGGCCTGTGTCTACCTCCATCCCCTAAATTCTGAGCGCTGGGGTCTGATGTCCCCAGGTTCAGCCTCTGCCTCGGGTCATTCACTCCTTGTCCTCACTTTTGCTCTAGAATGCTGGGGCTTCCCAACAATGCTGTCCGTGTTGTTCTGCCAAGCTTTCAATCAGGCTCCAGGCTGGGCTGCTGTGGGAGTTGAGGGCGGGGCTAAGCAGCGTCCGCAGCTTCCTGAGTGCGCGACCTGCAAAGCCTTGAGTCACGCTCAGATCCTCTTTTGCTCTCCCGTCTACGTATCTCATTGTTTCTCAGGGTTGCAAAATCAGGGGAATTTCCTGTTAGAACATCTGGCCCGGGTCTCTGTCTTCTGGCACAAGAATGGACGTTCTTCAGACAGCGAAGCAATCCTGGCACACTTGCACAAAAATGTCTTTTTGCTTTTTGTAGGGCTTGCGGCACAACTCTGTGATCCATCTCCTAGCATGCGCTAGGCCCTGGATGCCATCCCCAGCCCTGAAAATTAGTGATGATAAAGAAATAAATATAATAGAAACATGTGAAATGACCATCCACTGGATAATAAATCATACGTAGCCATACAGTTGTATGTGAATACAACTGCCGTTGTTTTCTGTCCTGTTTTGTTTTCCAGGCAGGGTATCGGTAGCCCAGTTCGCCTGGCCTCAGATCCACTACATAACCAAGGCTGGCCTTGAACTCAAAATCCCCCTGCCTTACTCCTGGCTGAAGTACTGGGATTACCAACGCGCACCGCCACGCCCACCTCCAGCTCTCTTTTGGAGACTGGGTCTCACGTGTTGCCCAGGATGATCCTTAACTCCCGAGCCCAGGTGATCCCTGCCTCAGCCTCCGTGCTGGGATTATAGTGGCGCTTGGTCTGCATGTTCCTTGGTTTAGTTTCCAACATGAACATCTTCATAAGTAAACTGCACACCTTGCCACCACATCAAACCAAGGGTAGCGCCCTCCCCCCCCCTGGTTTGATGTGGTGGGAGGCTCCTCCAAGCCCAGGTTCAGAACAAGGGGAGGCTGGAATGCTGTTAATTGGTTAACACCTCCTGTTACTTGGAGATGTGGATTCTGCATCTGTGAGGGGCTGGGGTTAGGTCCTGGTGGCACTCCGACAGCAATGAGACAGACTGTCCATCTGCACTCCCAAGCCTGTGACCCAGAGTGAGCCATCTTTCTGACATTTGCTAATCAGATTAGGCAAAAGAGCAGCCTGTGCCTGTTTACTCTTGTTTATCAAGCCGGTAACTATCAGCTCTCAAGGCCTGGCTAGTTGACAAGGCAAAATAGGTGTTGGCTTGGTGAGTATACTTTGGTTGTTTGGGCTGCTGGCTGGTGTGAGCAGTATGTATTCTTTGCCAAGCTTCTTAAAGGACCCATCACTAAACCAAACAGGGCCCTAGTACTTTTTTTATTCTTTTTTTTTTTTTTTTTTTTTTTTTTTTTTTTTTTTTTTTTNNTCTCTGTAGCTTTGGAGCCTGTCCTGGAACTCCCTTTGTAGACCAGGCTGGCCTCGAACTCACAGAGATCCGCCTGCCTCTGCCTCCCGAGTGCTGGGATTAAAGGTGTGCGCCACCACCACCCGGCCTCTTTTTTTATTCTTATTATTTTTGGAGTTGAGTGATCTTTTCCTATCTCCTACCCTTCCTTCCTTCCTTTTCCCCTCCCTCCTTCGTGCAGTGCTGGGGATGAAGCCCAGAGCCTCATTCATGCTCACTCCAGCCCAGAAACCATTCACTAGGATAATCACATACCATGTTGTTTAGTCATTTAACCCTCCCCTTTTTTTTCTAGACTCATTGGCTCATGTAGTTGTCACCCTTGAGAGAAACCGTGTTCATCAGCAGGCATCCCTCATTTCTTTACGGGGAATCAAATTAGTGCCTTCTAGGCACCGTACTTATAATTTAGCACCACCTCCGGGACCCTAGGCTTTCTGCTCTGAATATGCAGGCTAGCTGCCGTGCACCTCTGGGATCCACTGCTCCAACAGTCCTCCCTAAGCGACAAGGATAGACATGCTAAGTTCTTCTCTGTAAGTCAGCCAAGCCCTGTCTGATTCAGTCAGTAAAACCACAAAGAGATACTTTTAGGTTTAGATAGTTTGTTATAGTGTAAAAAAAGTATAAGTCCAAGATGCTGACCCCCTACATCCTTGCCCCACCCACTCAACCCCCAAACACAGGCAATCATAGGTCAATGTGAGTTGCAGGATACCCTCCAGTCCGAGAAGTCCCTTCCTTCCAGGACATTCTGTTCTGCACATGCTTGCTTCCTTTCTTTCTTTCCTCTTTCTCCTTCCCTCCCCCTCCCCCCTCCTCCTCCTCATTGTCATCATCTGTTGGGGACCAGCCCTGACAGAAAACGTTTCTCGTGCCAGAGCGGAGGTGTGGGAATAAAGGAGGCACATTTTACACAACAGTATGGGGAGGAAGTTTTAGAGATAATGTACAACCTGAAAAAAAAATCACCCGCACTTATTTTTAAACAGCTTTTATATTAAGGTAAACTAAGGGGGGGGTAACTCAGAGTTTTTTTTAACATTGTTTTTTAGGTAACAAAAAAATAACTTAGGTCACGTTTTGTCCATGCCTGTTTTGTCACATAGATTAAAAAACACCTCTTTTCCAGGCAGCCTCCTAATTTACAATAGAAGGAGCAAAACGACATTAGCAAATCTGGCCACTTGTTTAGGATGGCATCAGGTTGTTTTTAACTATCAAAAGCCAGGCAACCACCTTCTTCTGTGTGGCAGGTACAGATTGCGCCTTGTAGGTAACTCAAAATTCTCTGACCGTCTGACCATGTAAAAAAATGGGCCTGTGTAATTCGGCCCCTACAACCATCCTTTTGTTTTCCGAGACAGGGCTCCCTGTGTAGTCCTATCTGTCCTGGAACTCACTCTGTAGACCAGGCTGGTCTTGAACTTACAGAGATCCACCTGCTTTTGCTCCCCCAGTGCTGGGACTAAAGGCATGCGCCACTGTGCCTAGGTTTGAACCTGCTTCCTAAGAGGAAGAGGGCAAGAAGTCTCAGGACATTTCAGAATCTAGTGAAATGGGACCAATCAAAAAGTTGCCTTGAGGTAGCTCCAGCCAGGCTTCTGATTCTGTCCTCTTCCTGAAGGGTCAGAGAGTTCGTTAAAAATTCATAGTCTGAGGTTCAAGGTGTTGTTAGCATAGATATTTACAAAGCTGGCAGGTTGGAGGTCATTCCCTTAAAATCTGCCCTTGACCTTTTAACCAGAACGGCTAAAAAAGTTCTGAAACAGGTCACTCTTCTCAGAGGACTTGGTTAATTTTACTAATAAGGGTTTGTGCCAAATACGCTCTGTTTGTTTTAGGCAACATCTGACTACAGTGTACACGACCATGATCCTGTGAAGGTTGGTCAAGCCTGTCTAGAAGATATATTTGAGCACTTTCTTTCTGGAATAAACTAGAGCTGTTTGCCAGTCCCATGTATCTGCTTAACTGGCCCTAACTGGCTGCCAACCTTCAAAGAAGCTTTGACAAGGCCGTGTATGGTGATGTCTACCTTTAATCCCAGCACTCGGAGTTAGAGGCAGGTGGATGTCTGTGTGTTTGACACCAGCCTGGAGTACATAGAGAGTTTCAGGACAGCCAGGACTATATAGAGAGACCCTGTCTCAACAACAAACAAGCTGGGACAAAAAACAAACAAACAAACAAACAAACAAACAGCTAAAGAGGTCAACAGGAGAGTGAGATAGAAGAAATCCAATCAGAAAATCGATCGTGTCCTGTTGTCTTTCATGGAGGCGAAGCCTTTCTGAAGTCTGGCTGTTGGGGAGTTCCTATGAGTTCTAGAATACAGATTCTTCATTGGCCATTTGTCAAGTTAGAAATTGGTGGTTATGTGGTAGTTTGACTGTAATTGGCCCCCATAAATTCACAGGGAATGGCACTATTAGGAGGTGTGGCTTTGCTGGAGTAGGTATAGCCTTGTTGGAGAAAGTGTGTCGCTGTGAGGGTGAGCTTTGAGGTCTCATATATGCTCAAGATCCTGCCCAGTGAGACAGTCTACTTCCTGTTGTCTTCTGATCAAGATACAGCCAGCACCATGTCTGCCTACATGCAGCTATGATCCCCACCATGATGATAATGGACTGAACCTTTGAACTGTAAGCTGCCACCTCAATTAAATGTTTTCCTTTATAAGGGTTGCTGTGGCCATGATGTCTCTTCACAGCTATAGAAACCCTAACTAAGACATGATAGAAACCCAGATTAGATGCAGTATGGACAGGCAGTGAAAGAGAGATAATAGTCTCTTCCATGACCCCTCCCTGATCTACCAGGACTGACTCCCAGCATCCTCTAAAACAGGGGTGTTGCCCTTCTCCCACTGTTCAGTGTTTGGTCTACATATGTCCTGTGTTTGTCTCAAAGTGGCTCAGTGACTTCTTCCCTACATCCCTCTACCATCTTAAACCATCACATCTGCCGTATGGACTACATGAGGACCATTTTAGGGTTTGCCACTTCCCCCGGACTTCATCGTTGTCGTCTTCTGGGGTTGGTCCCAATCAGCAAGCAGAGCTAACCATTCACACTTGTCTTTGCTATTTAGAGATTCTCATAGTTTTGGTTCCCAGAGTGTAGGCATGGCATGAAAAGGAGTTGAGTGTCTATCACAGATTGTTGCTGTGTCTCCTTGCCTTGGGCACTACAGTCTCCTGCCTCTGTGGCCTAGGATAGAACCAGCATGGATTCCTGCGCCCTGAGTGACAGACAGTAGTAAACCATCTTGTGGATTCTGGGAATAGAACCTGGGTCCTCTGGAGGAGGAGCCGGTGCTTTTAACTGCCGAGCCGTCTCTCCAGCCCCTTCATTGGAGAGAAGAACATATGCAGTTGGGTAGTGAGGCCTTACTGGGTTCAGTGCCCACTACTGCATAGAACCAGCCTAACCAGCCTACACCTTAGCCCCAGAACTTGGGAGGTGTAATCTACATAGCATATTCCAGACCACTCAGAGCTCTCTAGTGAGATTCTGTCTAAAGAAAACAAACAAACAAACAAACCAGGAATGAAGCCTGTGCCTGGCTTACCAGGCCCTGTGTGGCCTAGGCTGTGTGGTATCCCCATAAGCAAGCATTTTTCTTTTTTCTTTTTCTAGAGAATTTGAAAAATTAACAATCGTCTCCTTTTTCCTCCCCACCCCTCTCTTCTCTATCCTTCTCTCCATCGCTTCCTATCCCTCTTCCTTCTCCTCCCCTTCCTCCTCCTTCTTCTTTTTCTTCTCCTTTTTCTTCTTCTCTCTCTTTCTCCCATCTCTCTCTCCTCTTTCTCCTGGCTATAAGAGTATCTTTATATCTCTTTATTTTTCTTTTCTTTTTTTATTTTTGAGACAGGGTCTCATGATGTAGCCCTGGCTAACTTGGAACCTACTATGCAGACTGGGCTGGCTTCAAACTCACAGAGATTCACCTGCCTCTGCCTCAAGTGCTGGGGACATAGACGTGTGGCAACATGTTCAACCTAAAGGGTATCTTAAGTAGAAAGAAGAAAACAGTGTCAGGACTGTGACCTGGGCACTTAGCCAGCCAGCATCCCCAAAGCTTTAGGCTCATTCACCAATACCCTCGTCATCTCAAAATTTAGACAAAATTACTCTTTTCCTTATTGAGAGAATATTTTTCATACCTTACATTCTAATCAAAATACATCTCAGTTTTATTCTTTGCATATAAAATTATCTATGGTAATTAGCTTGGTGGAGTCCTAGTACCTTTTGAGTGAAAATCCAGGAAGATACCAACCAGGACTGGAATTTTCCGTGTTACCAATTCCCAGAAAAACATGAATCCAAACACATGATCTTTTCTATAAAACTTAAGAAGCCAAAAATACATGAATCTCTATGACTTTTTTCAGGGTTTTTTGTTTTGTTTTGTTATTGCTTTGGAAACAGGGTTTCTTTGTGTAGCCTGGCTATCCTGGTTGTCCTGGAACTCACTCAGTAGATGAGGCTGGCCTTGAACTCACAGAGATCCACCTGTTTCTGCTTCCTGAGTGCTGGAATTAAAGGTGTGTACCATCACCACCAATCTTTTTTTTTCTTCCAGTTTTAAACTTAGAAGTTACTCAGATGTTTTATACCTGTTACCTGCTTTAATGTAATTTTAGGACCTCTTAAGGTGTGTGAGAAGCTTATATGCTTATGTAATTGATTTAAGCTGTTATGTCTAGATTCATTATTGTTGGACCATAGAGTCCAATCACTGAGGAGGAATCGTCCCAAGAGACCATCTCTCATACCACAGCTGATGTAAAAACATAAGGATTTTATTAATTCTGTCATGATAGGGTCTTTCAGCATTCAAGAGGCCAGAAAGACCCCAAATAGCTGGTAGAGGCTACTTTTAAAGGAAAAAGCCACAGAAACAAGGGAGGTGTCTGGGGGTTGTTCGTTAAATATTATGATTGGCTTATGCAAAAGGACGATTATCAATAATTGGCTGGAGAGTGGTTGCCAGATCAGGTGAGGTAAGAGGGAACATCTGAGGGTCACTTTGTCCCTTTCCCAGGGACTGAGTCAAAACACCAGGAACTGAGTCAACACCTAAGGGCTATCTTGTCCCTATTCAAAAACTGAGTTCTTAGAGGTGGGTGGTCCTTGGACTTCCCACAGGTCAGGGAACCCTGATTGCTCTTTGGGCTGACGAGGGAGGGAGACTTGATGGGGGGGGGGAATAGGAGGCAGTGGCGGGGAGAAGGCAGAAATCTTTAATAAATAAATAAATAAACTGAGTTCTATTTGGAGAACATTCACAAGGACTCAGGGAGATGGGAAGTTCCCAACATTTCAGTATGTGCATGTGTAGTTGTTAGGTCCTTGGTTCCCGGGGAGGGGAGCTCTGCTGCTGAGACTGAGAGGGCTCAGAATTGTCCTCGGAATTGTCTTAAAGTTTTACAGTTATGAAAACTGAACTGAGAGACGCTATTTCCTTGCCGAAGAAGTTAACTTGCTACACAGGATGCGGGGAACAGAGTATTAAACTTTCGTTTGCCTATTTACTCTTAGGTCACAGGTAGACTTCTGTGATCTAAAATAACCAGCAAAAGAAAGTTGCGTGCCTACCATGTATTTTGTGCTGCCAGCTTTGGTGTGTGCTTTCCTCCTGCCAACAGTATAAGTCTTGTTTGTCAAAGAATTACAGCAGAGATCATTTTGTTCTAGGCTGGAATTATAGTTTTATGACTTTGGGTCAAGCCCTGACACTATAAAACATCTAGCAGAGATAAACATGACCTTCCAGCTGGGACATGGAAGTACGCTAATGACTCTGAAGACATTTTCATTTTTAGTTTAGCAACCAAATTAGGCTAACTTGTTTATTGAAAGATTATTTTTTATGTGAACACAAGGCATTTGATTTAATTCAACACTGTTAGTTTATATGTTCTCTCAACTATAAACTTTTGGCTGAAAAGAAGCTATTAGAAGATTTTGTCATGTATGTAGATACATTTAATATGCACATGAAAGCGACACATGTAAACAAACACATACGTATGCTCTTTTGCTTCTAGTGGTGAAATAGAGCAATACAGTAATAGAAATTTTCAAATTCAGAAGAAGACTGTATGTAGCCTAGGTTGATCTCAATTTTGCAATCCCCCTGCCTTAGCCTCTGGAATATTGGGACTGCAGGCATCCCTGACCACCATTTTTTAAAAATCTTTTTAAAAAGATTTTATTTATTATGTGTACAGTGTTCTTCCTGCATGTACACCTGCAGAAGAGGGACCAGATCTCATAGATGGTTGTGAGCCACCATGTGGTTGCTGGGACTTGAACTCAGGACCTCTGGAAGAGCAGTCAGTGCTCTTAACCTCTGAGCCATCTCTCCAGTCCCTGACCACCATTTTTATGCACTCAGTGTTTGGATAAAAAAGTTCTAATGGGGACGGGGAGAGGATGAACCATATGTGACCTTTTGTTTTGTGTCTGTCTTCTTTTCTTATCGTATGTTTTTAAGATTTGTTCAAGTTGCCGGGTGGTGGTGGCTCACGCCTTTAATCCCAGCACTCGGGAGGCAGAGGCAGGCGGATCTCTGGGAGTTCAAGGCCAGCCTGGTCTACAAGAGCTAGTTCCGGGACTGGCACCAAAACTACAGCGAAACCTTGTCTCGAAAAACCAAAAAAAAAAAAAAAAAAAGATTTGTTCAAGTTAAATCAGGAGGTGGTGGTGCATGCCTTTAATCCCAGCATTCGAGAGGCAGAGGCAGAGAGGCAGAGGCAGAGGCAGACAGATCTATCTCTGTGAGTTCTAGTCCAGCCTGGTCTACAGAGCTAGTGCCAGGACAGCCAGATCTACACAGAGAAACCCTGTCTCAAAAACAAAGCAAAACAAAACAAAAAAAGATTTATCCAAGTTATGGCTTGAGTTGATACTTTGTTTTATGACCGAACAATACCCTATTGTGTGTCTATAGCTTGGTTATCTGCTTCTCTATCTATTGGTGGATATCTAGGCTGGCCTACCATTTGATGTTAAGTTTCTGTAAACATTGTGGACAAGTCTGTGTAGACATGTTTTCATTTCTTGTCTACACAGGACTGGAATTGCTGGGTCACATATTATTCCATGTCAAACTTTTTCACAGCAAGTATCTCTTTGTTTTGTCTCCTAGCAATATGTGAGGGTTTCAATTTGTCTTTTATCAGTGCTAATTTCCTGTTCATTTCTTTTGTTTGTTGAAGTTTTTAAGCTATTGTTCCTACTGGGAATAAAATGACAAAATATTGTAACTTTGACTTAGGGTGTGTGTATGTATGTATAAGTAAAAGCACATGTGTGACATGGTGCACATGTGTAGGTCAGAGGACAGACACCCCCCCTTTTTGGTTTTTCAAGGCAGGTTTCTCTGTGTTAACTGCCCTTGCTGCCCTGTAGACCAGGCTGGCCTCGAACTCACAGAAATCCACCTGCTTCTGCCTTCCTAGTGCTGGGATTAAAGGTGTGAGCCACCACCGCTGGCTTTTTTTTTTTTAAACAAAACAAAACAACAACAATAAAAAGACATCTACAAAATAATTAGGAAGTAGTTTTGTAACATATATAATTCACTTCTCAGCTGTCTGTCTGGCACACTGGGATGTGGACTGTGCTCAGGTGTTCTCTGCAGTGTTTACTACCGTACACTGTGTCCAGGATGGGACAGGAGCTTCCTATTCCACAGGTGAATGCTGATGAACTCCTCACTCTCCGTCTCTGGAGTGCCACCAAGTGAGGGCTGGTTCTCTCATTCATCCTAATGACACGTTAGCTCAGCAAGGCGACTCTGAGGCAGCACTCTTTGAGGACTCTGGAACCGGCCAGCTGGCTCGGGTTACCTCCTAATGTTCGGCCCATGGGGCAGCACACGTCTCTCAGCAAGTATCCTGATGTCTTTCTAAAATAAGTCCTTACATAAGGAGGTCCTTGCTAAGTGCCACCTAGTAAGCTGAAGGAGAGAAGTCTAAAGGAAAAAGGAAGAAACTGAAACCCCTGCCCTGATAGCCAGGAAACCACAGAAGCTACGGGTTGCAGGGAAGGCACGTGTGGCCAGCTCAGTGGCTATTTGTCTAGTCTTTCTTTTCAAAACGGTTATTATTTTATGTGTATGTGTGTCTTGTCTACATGCATGTCTGTGCAACGTGTGCATGCCTGGTGCCTGTGAAGGCTGCAAGAGGGTGTCAGCTCCCCTGTAACTGGACTTAACAGGCAACTGTGAGTCACCATGTGGGTGCTAAAAATCCATCCTGGGTCCTCTGAAGAGATGGCTCTTCCCATTGAGCCATCTCTTCAGTCCCCATACTAAGTCTTTTTAAAATAATTTTTCCTGACTCCAAGATTGTGGTAGAAAATTTGGAAAATAAGTCACAGGATAAAGAAGAAAGTAAATGTCTCTACAAAGCACCATTGTCACTGCAGACACTCTCTACGACTGTTTACATTGTAATAAAAATGTTACATCAAGTTTTTTTTTCTTTTTTGTTATGTGGGCCAGGCTGGTCTTGAACCTGTAATCTTCTTGCCTCTGCTTCCCAAGTACCACACATCTAGCTCCACTTTAGTGGTCTGTGTCCTTGTCCTCTCCCCTGACCCCTAGGGACTATACTCTGGGCCTCTGTGTGCTAGGCAAGAACTCTCCCACTCACTCAGCTTGCTTCAGAGATCCATCCCCCTTTGTTCACCTTCCAAGGCCAGAACCAGGTGGGCTGCCACGCCCATCTGGCATTGTGTGGTGTGTGGGAACCCAAACTCTGCTGCTCTTGCAAGGGCTTTAAGCATTGAGCCATCTCCCCAGCTCCAGCCCTGTTTTCTTAGGCAGAAGCTCTACATTCTTTTTTGACTCCCTACTCTGGGTATCTTTCTGTGTTAGTACAGTAGGGCCACTTTGTGCTTTTTTAGTTGATATCGTATTCCATTCTGTGACTATCCTGTACTCCACTTGTGAAGTTATAGTGATTTTTATAAATATCAATAATTGTCCTCCAAAATAGAGACAAGCCATGTGAGACTCCACCAGCCAGGCGTGTACACTCTGACTTTCCTAAGGGGAAATAGGAGTAGTCACTGTGGTTGAACAGTTCAGGATCCTATCACACCCACCGTGACCGTGTCCCTGGGAGGTGGACGTGTGAACAGATGGGTGTGGGGGTCTTGTCAAGACTGGCTTCTGAGCAGCGGGCAGCCTTGTTAACTCAGGGTGGGTTCTGGACCACTGGATTGGGAGCAATTATATTGTAGTGATCTGAAGACAACCAGGAAGACTGACATTTTTACAGGTCAAGTGGTGTTTCCTTCTGGAACCTCAGGAGTGAGTCTCTTGTCTGTAAATCTGAGCTGTAGTGAGTTCTGTAGCAGAGCTGACTCAGCTCTCGTCTCCAGCAACAACTGGGAAAGAGGAAGTGACTTGAAAACCCCAGGGTTTTATTCTCTTTCAGTATGTGAGTGTAACTCAGCTAGTAAATTCTGCTTCACAACTGTAGGTTCCTTTGAGGAGCCCTCCCTGCCCCATCTTCTTTCCGCTCTCATTTTCAGTAACTATCAATACATTGCAGCAGCCAGGGCTTTGCGCGAGGTCAGCAAGCTTCCCGCCACTGGATGCTCCTAGACCTTAGCGAAGCGAGTTTCCCAGATCCTAAGAGTACCAGTTAGCAAGTGCTTTAGAAAGTTTAAGATGCAGCCATCTGTGTGCAGGGTCTTGTGCATGCTAGGCACCATCCCCATCTTGGAGCTACACCCCTGTCCTTAGAAAAGACTTAGGAATTAGATAAGCACTCATTACTTTTGTTGTTGTTATCAAAACAAAACAAAAAAACCCCAAACAACCAACAAACAAATACAGCTTACTTCATATTTGACCCTGAATGTCTCAACTCAAGTTATGCTTTTCTTAGAATTCCTAATTGTGTTTTTTTTTTTTTTTTTTAACCTTTCTCTTGGTAACTACATTTGTTTTCAACTCAATGAAACCGGAAGCTACAGTAGATTTATTTCTTTATCTTTAAACATTTTTCTATTTATCTAAAAATTTAAAGTTTTTTTCTGTATTTATTTGTTGTATATGTGCATATATGTGTGTGCATGGTGTGGTACATACACATATATATGTGTGTGTGGTGTGCACATATTTCAGTGTGTGTGTTTGTGTGTGTGTTTATAGGTCAAAGGACAACATGCAGAAATTAGTTCTCTCCTACTATGTGGGTACTGACCTTCAAACTCAGGTCATGGTTTGATGGCGAGCACCTTATCCTCCGAGCCGTAGCCCTGGCCCTATTTATCTTATTGTCTACATTACTATGCAGAGTGATGGGTTTTATTATGCCGTTTTCATACATAATATGTCATTGTACTTTTTTGCTATGGTAGAGTTAAATGCTAAGAAGGAACTTTAGTCTTACTCCGTTTCCCTAAAACAGCTGTCTGCACATAACGTGCACCAGCCCCCACCCTCAGTTTCCCACATATCCATACTCCTCCCTAGGCCTCAGATCCTCCCACCCGTTACAGGCAACATTGGCATCAATAGTCTTGTTCTTTTTTTGTCTCTGTCTGCAGAACCACTGGCCACCGCTTTGCCTTTCCTTGTGCGCAGGGCACGTTTGTACCGCCCGCTGGTTCTGTTGTGGCCGTTAGACCCTCTCCCACTCCATTTCTCCTTCCAGAAATGCCACCCCGACTGGACTCCAGTTATCCCACTTTGGTTAACACCCACAGGCGCTGAACAGGGTCAAGTATGGTCCAATGTGGACATCCGCCCTTGGGACTCAGACCCAGGTGAATCTGGCCAGCGCCCCGCTCTTGGAACAAGTGATGCGCCAGGAGGACAAGTTCCCCACACGAGACCACATGGAGCAGTGGAAGGATCACCGGGACTACAAGGGCCTCAAATACGGCATCTTCATCATGTGAGCCGGGGCTTAAAGCGGCTGGGGCCTGGCCACAGAGGACCAGGAGGAAAGAGAGTAGGCACAGGGAGCCAATCAGATGCAGGGCAGAGCAGGGCCTTCCTGCATCCCCTGAGCTTGCCCCTTGCTTAGAAAGCAGTCCTTGGGGCGGGTTGAAATCCAGGGACCAGCCACTGCGTGTTCTCCCAATACATCGTGCTATTTTGGACAAGCAAATCATTTCCTTTTTCTTGTTTTTGTGTTTCAGATCTGTGCTAGAGGGTGTTTGAACTAAAAACACCAGCAAGGCCTTTTCAGATTTGTTTGTGGTAGTAGGGATTGGACCTGAGGCCCCACCTGCTAGACACTTGTTCGACCACTGAGCTACACCCCAGTCCCTGTGTAACTTTTAAGTTTTGAAGCAGGGTGTCTATCAGGGAATTGTCAGGAATATCTTGAGATGTCAGGCTGCATCCATTTAGCCACTAGGCCTGGCTTTGGATCCATTTTTCTGCATTATAGTTGAACATACATCAATATGTAGTTGAGAAAGTATTATTATCATTTGGTTGGGAGAGCTCCATTTAATTTCATGAAATATGTCTGAGTATATTGTATTCCACACAAATCATGGGCTATAACTTCATGGATGCATTCCACATTCATGAAGATAGACAGAGATTTCAGTTGTGCCTAGAAAGGTTATGATTATTCTAGCAGAGACACTTGAAGGATGGAGTGTTATTTACTTAGGAACTCATAGAGGAGGGCGATGGGATTGTCAGTTGATACACCTATTATTGGTTGTAATTAGGTATGTTCAGATGTCTCTTAGCTGTGTCAGTGGAACTCCAGAAATAGTAAGTGGCTTTTCCCATCATGCTTTAGTATAGTTCTCACATGCATTGGTTGTACCCATGCATTTCGACAATGCCAGACACCAGGCTGGCCTCTGTACAGCCAGGGTCTCGTTTGACCGTTTCAACAAGCCCAGGAGCGGATAGTATTACTTTACATTTTACAGACAAAGGAACGAAGTCAAAAGAGGTTTTACATCACATGTCAGAGGTGATACCCCTAGCCAATAGCAAACCAGATTCTGGATTCTATAAGCCTCGATACTTCAGAAAGAAAATGATCTGGTCATAGGCTCACTGTAGCTACCTCTGATGTCTACAGGTTTAGTCTCTGGGGTTTCCTTTCTTGTTTCTGTCTCCTTCCCAGGTGAACAGTTTCCTAACTAAGATAACAATTCTTGGGATCTTTGTTCCAAATCCTGAAACTAGAGAATGATGTTTAAGATCTCTTTAGCCTCCCTGACCCTGTGGACTAGAGAGAGGCCGCCTGGATCTGCCCTGACAACTCAGTTGAACATGATAGGACCCTCTGGGGGTCTAGTCCTGCCTCTTACCCCAAAGCCAGTTTTCTATGTGTGTCATTTAAAGGTGACTTTGTGCTAGGTGTGTAGCTCAGGTCTCCAATCCAGTACTGAGGAAGTGGAGGCAGAAGGATCATGAATTCACGGGCAGCCTGGGCTACACGAGACCTTGTCTCAAACAAATAAACAAACACCAAATAATCGATAAATAAACGTTATTTTTCAAAGCTATGCTACTTGTTTCTCCTGCCTTGTTTTAGCACATCTGTCTTTAGAATCTTATTTTACAAAGCAGCGCTCCCCGCAGGGAATTGCTTCCGACTGGGCCTTTGTTAAGGGTCTGCATGTTGAGCTTGAAAGAGCCTCAACAACCCCATAGGTCTGCTTTGATTGTCATTAAACACTCTTAGTTTATTTTAGGGACAGCCTTCCTCAAACACAAACAAAGTTCCTGGGAGGTAGGGTTGAGGCTTATTTCAAAATTTTAAATTTCTTTATATTTTTAAGATTTTAAAAAACTCTCTGTGTGTGGGTATTTTGCCTTCATGTGCATCTGTGTACGGTGGTCATGCATTGCTCGCAGATGCCAGTAGATCTCCTGGAACTGGAGTTACCGGTGGTTGTGAGCCAACATGGGGGTGCTGGGAAGTAAACCTCTGCAAGAACAGCCAGTGCTCTGAGCCTCTGAGCCATCTCTCCAAACCATTTTTTTTTCCTTTTTAAAACCTAATTGTTGGGCTGGAGAGATGGCTCAGAGGTTAAGAGCACTGACTGCTTGCCCTTCCAGAGGTCCTGAGTTCAGTTCCCAGCAACCACATGGTGGCTCACAACCATCTGTAATGGGATCTGGTGCCCTCTTCTGGCCTGCAAACGTGCATGAAGGTGGTACACTGCATAATAAACAAACAAATAAAAAAAAAAACCTAATTGTTTAAAATTTTGATAGTAATTTTGTTTTTGGTTTGTTTGCTTCTTTGTTTGAGACAAGATCTCATGTAGTCCGGGCTAGTTTTAAACTCATTTCAGCTGACCTCAGAGATCTTGATTCTCCTGCCTCAGCCACTTGAGTTCTGGGATTACAAGTATGTACAAGTATGCCTGGCTAATTAATAGTAATTGTTGTTATAAAATGCAATTTCCAGTTCTCAGTAGTGAAGTGCTAAGTGTCCCCCTCTGCTGTTAACTCAGTCTTCACACTCACTTTGCCGGAAGTGTGCAAGCACGCACAGCTGGAGGTCTTCACTTGGATTTTGTGGGTCTCCTGTCCCCATACCCTGAACCAAGAAGAGCATGGGTGCTTAGAACCCTAGTAGCAGGGAACCCCAACTTGCTCCCGTTTTATTCCTCAACCTCCTCACAGAAGGCCTGGGTGTAGCTCTTGTCATTTCACATACAGAAGATTCCAGAGTTACATAGTTCAAAGATGCTTACTAAGCACCATGTGCCAAGCACTCATCTGGGTACTTGAACAACCCTGGTATGGCAGGCTTTGGGTCATCCTTCGCATACAGAGGTAAAACCCAAGAACATGGCTGTTAAGCCTTTCCTGAGGTCGCCCAGTCAGTCCTCAGTAAACCTGTGATTTTTGTTTGTTTGTTTTTGTTTGGAGATAGGATATTATTCTGTAGCCCAGGTTGGTCTCCAACTTAGGATAGCTCAGCCAATACATAGGGAATTCGGGTATGTACCGCCAGCCTTGGCTAGACCTATGATTTGACCCTAGGTCATCTGGTTCCAGGTCATCTTACCCATTCACACAGTGCTGTGGTGGGTGGGGCTCTGAGGTTTTGTGGTCCATGCTGTCTTCCTTCTTAAAAATCCACTCACCGCCGGGCGATGGTGGCGCACGCCTTTAATCCCAGCACTCGAGAGGCAGAGGCAGGCGGATCTCTGGGAGTTCGAGGCCAGCCTGGTCTACAAGAGCTAGTTCCAGGACAGGCACCAAAGCTACAGAGAAACCCTGTCTCGAAAAACCAAAAAAAGAAAAAGAAAAAGAAAAAAAAATCCACTCACCCTGGACAGGGTCTCACGAAGTCCAGGCAGCACTCAAAAACAGTTTTTTTTAGTAAAGGGTTCTCTCAAACTCCTGATCCTCCCAGCTTCAGCTTCATGCTGGGATCACAGGGGTATGCAGCCACGCTTGGCAGTTCTGTGGTTCTGAGATCATGTCAATTATAGTCGGTGATGGCCTCATTCTAAATTCCAGAAGTCTGAGATTTCCACAACTCTCTGGGGATCTTGGGGGCAGGTGGGAGATAGCACTTATTCAAATCCCATTCTCAGCTGTGCTGTTCTCGGCACTCCCCAGACAAGGAGAGCAGTGGTACCACCTTCGTCAGGCTTTGAACCAGCGGCTGCTGAAGCCCGCCGAGGCTGCACTCTACACAGATGCTTTCAATGAGGTGATTGGTGACTTTATAACCCGACTGGACCAGGTGCGGGCAGAGAGTGCATCCGGGGACCAGGTGCCAGACATTGCTCACCTCCTCTACAACTTTGCCTTGGAAGGTACCCTTGCTGGGAGAGGCTGGGGGCAGGAATGGGCGTTAATGAGAACCTTGGATTCTCGGGCCCCTAGCTCTGCCTGCTGTGACAGCCTCTGTACTTCTCAGCCATCTGCTACGTTCTGTTTGAGAAAAGGATTGGCTGCCTGGAGCCCACCATCCCCGAGGACACTGCCACCTTCATCAGATCTATTGGGATCATGTTCCAGAACTCAGTCTATGTCACTTTCCTTCCCAAGTGGACTCGTCCTTTTTTGCCCTTTTGGAAGCGATACGTGAATGGCTGGGATAACATTTTTTCCTTTGGTGAGCTGTCCCAATCTGGGGCCAGGGAAGGAAGCTGGCTTCTCCCATAACTGCCTTCAGGGTGGTTTAAACTCACTCTCTGTTCTCCATGGCCCCTGAAGGGAAGAAGCTGATTGATCAGAAAGTTAAGGAGGTAGAAGCCCAGCTACAGGCAGCTGGGCCAGATGGCGTCCAGATATCCGGCTACCTGCACTTCCTGCTGACCAATGAATTGCTCAGTCCTCAGGAGGCTATCGGCACCTTTCCTGAGCTGCTCCTGGCTGGCGTGGACACGGTACTTAGGAAGGCTGACAGGGAAGCCAGGGACTCCCTGATTTTATCCTGTCCTAGTCCCACCCCACCTCCCAACACTCACTCTGGCCTTTTTGTAAGGGGAATTCCATCAGTGTCTGGGCCCCTGGGGCTTTTTCTTTGTGTCACTCTCTGTGTCTTTGTGTCTGTGTCTATGTCTGTCTGTCTGTCTGTCATCTGTCTATGACAGTTGGGAGATTCCATCCCACAGGATTCCAATTCTCTTGCTGCAGTTTAGATGGGGAATTGGAGACTTGTCCACAAGCACCCTCTGTACCCAGGGCGCTCATTTCTAGCATTTTTTGGTTGCATAATCTCTCCTTGTTATCATTCCATCTGTAGCTGAAATACGACCTCCCTCCATATTGGTCTTTATTCAACCTGTGGATTCATGCTTAGCACAGAGATCCCCAGGAACCCTCATCTCTTTTTCTTGCCATCTTGGTGGCAAGGCAGCTTTCTTGTAGCCACTCACAGACCCTCCCCCCGCTTATCTAGCCTCTCCCCTAGAAATTGCTCCCTTCCTTCATCTTTCTCTACCATTCTATCTCCTAGACATCCAACACACTGACCTGGGCCCTGTATCACCTTTCCAAGAACCCAGAGGTCCAGGAGGCCTTGCACAAGGAAGTGGTGGGCGTGGTGCCCTTTGGGACGGTGCCCAAGCGCAAGGACTTTGTCCACATGCCCCTGCTCAAAGCTGTCATTAAGGAGACCCTGCGGTAGGACATGATTCCATGTGCATAGGGTCTATATGGGGATTATAATCACACAGTAATGGGAAGTGGCTAGGGACAAAAGTGATATGGGAAGGGTCTTCGCACCAGAAAGCCGGGGACAAGTGGGACACCCTTCACCCAGTCTAGAAACAGAGCCTAGACTTTCTTGTCTCTACAGCCTCTACCCTGTGGTTCCCGCAAACTCCCGAATCATCACAGAAAAGGACATTGAAATCGATGGCTTCCTTTTCCCCAAGAATGTGAGTTGCCCTGGAGTGCCCTGTTGCCCAGGAGTGCCTGTTACCCTTGCTGATGGTCACACTGCCATTCTTCCTTCATAGACCCAGTTTGTGTTTTGCCACTATGTGGCATCCCGGGATCCCAGTGTCTTTTCTGAGCCTGACAGCTTCCAGCCTGACCGATGGCTGAGGAATAAAGGGACTGAAAACTCCAGGATCCAACACCCATTCGGTTCTGTGCCCTTTGGCTACGGGGTTCGGTCCTGCCTGGGCCGAAGGATTGCAGAACTGGAAATGAAATTGCTGCTTTCAAGGGTGAGCAGGGATGTGGAGAGGGTTGTGTGGCTCAGGTAAGATGTAGGGATTGAGGGAGAGGAGGGGCAGGGAGGTCCAGGGTAGAAGTCCACAGAGGGAATAGGAATTGGAGATCAAGACTCCAGTGGCCCTGTCCTCTCTCCCTGCCAGCTGATACAACAGTATGAGGTGGCTCTGGCTCCTGAGATGACGGAAGTGAAGTCTCTGGCCCGCATTGTCCTGGTTCCCAACAAGAAGGTGAACCTGCACTTTCTGCGGAGGCAATGCTGAGCTGGGCTCCTGCCTCCATGGGGCTTGGCCAGAAGCCCTGGCATAGCAGTCTCTGGCTGGTCTCATGTCACATGTAAGCATGCCTGATTGACAGGGGAGCTCTATGCCTTTCCCATGGACCCCAAATGTCTGGCACGATCTCTGCTGAGCAGCACGTACTCGAGACAGTAAAGCACCTTGTATCACGCAGCAATCCTTGGGTACAATTTAAAATAAAATGTAAAGTTCCAATTTGGGGGGCTCTCTGTTGTTCTTTTTGATCAGTCAGCATCTGACCCTCTTTTTTTTGGGGGGGGTGCACCTTAGAATCATGGTGATTGCCCTGCTGGACCTACTTCTTAGATCTGAGAGTAGCACATGCTTCCACAGACCACAGTGGCAGACCTGTTACGGACCCCCCCCCCCCGAAAGGGCACCGTGACAGTGCCACTTTAGCTGTAGACAGTAAAAGCCACCACCGGATGCCACGATGAATGCCTATAGCCCCAGCTGCCCTGGAGGCTGAAGCAGGAAAGTCAGTTGAGTCCAGGAGCTTAACTCCTGAGCACTAGAGTGGAGTGTCTGTGTAATGTGACTGGGGATTGCGGTTTGAAGGTCAGTGTTCATAGTCTGTACTTGAGGCAAAGCCACTGATGGGCAACAGTATGAAGATTCCCCCACGCACCCAAGAAAAGTAAAATATGGGACTATCCAGCTGAGCATGGTGGCACATGACTTTAATCCCACCACTTGGGAGGCAGAGGCAGGCGGATCTCTATGAGTTCAATGTCATTTTTACCTACACGGTGAGTTCTGGGCCAGCCAGGGATATTTGGTGAAACCCTTTCTCAAAAGAAGGAGGGGAAGAAGGAGGAGGAGAGAAAAGCAAGGGGGCTAGGGAGAGGGGAGATAGCTCAGTGGGTAAAACACTGGGCACACGAGTTTGAAGACCAAGAACTTACGTGAAGCTTGACAAGGCAGGAATAGTGGAGTCTGGACTCTGGAATCCCCCTGCTACAGTCCCAGGAGATGGGAGGTAGAACAGGAGATCCCCAGAAGCATGACAAAGAAGCCCTGTCTCAAACAACCTCATGCCTGCGGGTTGTCCGCTGATCTGCACCGTGGGACACTCACCCCTGTGCACACACACAGTTGCACTCCACTGTGGCACTCAGACCTGCATGCACACACAATAAAATAAGTAAAGGAGAAAGAATCTTAAAAGATTGTAGAAATACGAATCCACACCTGTGTTGGACTACTGGGTGTGAGAGTCCATGCCATCACAGGGCAGGGTAACAGCAGATGACGAGACCCAGAATTGACTGAGATTAATTTCTTCCTACTTGGTGACCTGAGGTCATTGTAGAAATGACATCCAGTGTATTACAGGATCAGTTCTGTTTCCTGCAGATTCCCATTTGTAGACTGGGTTCCACATACTATATGAATAATTAATAAATGTTTTCCTTATCATTTTGTTTTAAATAAAAGATATCGGAAGAATAGCATTCAGTGCACTAAAGAAAGGCCACTTGCAGACTTTCTTTCAAGTCTTTGAACTCAGGAGACACAAGGAGTTTGCACAAGTTCATTTCAATGGCTGCAGTGATTGAGTAAACCTGTGACATCCAGGGCTGTGGCTTGCTCTTTTGTTTCCTTTTTCTTGATAGCTCATCCTCAAGGATCTGAATCTATCGGGGCATAGGGGACACTGAGGGGAGCAGACATTGCTCAGTGGGGAGAGCTGAGGAGCCCACGGTACAACCATGCCAGGGGCACTGACAATGCCACATGCTTCTGTAGACCCCGATGGTAGACCCGTTATGGGCACCCAGAAAGGGCACTGTGACAGTACCACAGCAGCTGTAGGTAGGAATAGCTACCCGCTGGGTACCATGACGAATGCCTACAGCCCCAGCAGGCAGCTTTAGAATCAAGGGCTACTCAACGTTGGCTGCCAGCAGCTTGGAAGTGCCAGGAGCATGGTGCACCAGCCAGGAGCATGGTGGTGGCACATTGGTGGCTTCTGTGGGGAAAGATCAATCACGGCTCCTAGGAGCTGGGACGTGTATCCAGAACCAAGCACTCTGGACTCCCAGCTAAATTCATAGGCTGCACGCTCACTGCCACATTGAGCTCAGCCCTGATCCAGGTGGAAGGAAAGGTAAGAAGGGACCGGGCGCACAGATTGTCCTAGGCTGATCGCAGTGCCTCTGGTTCAGAACTTTCAGGCTTGACTTGACTGTTCTTAATTTCATCATCCTGGTGTACTGGGCATGCTCAAAGGCTTCTGAGAGTATAGGTATAGCAAGGACAATTAGGGAAGGCTGGAGAGCCTGTGAGAAAAAGGAGATGGTGAGCAAATCGGAAAGAGGACGTGCCCTCCCAACAGGATCTCACCCTACTGACAACTGGGTGGAATTTCTGCCCCATCCTTTGACAGTGGCCCCCCCAACCAAGCATGGTGCCAGGACAGTCTGCAATTTGACAAATCCACTGAGATGAGCAACAGTTGGAAACTTCCTCCCATGTTAGTCCATGCCGATGATAGAAATGCATTTGACAATAGTTTGTTAGCTTGCTTTATCCTCAAGAAATTCTCATCGGGAACAGACTAGGGAGCAGGCAGCTATGCCTTCCCAGAGCTCAGAATGCCCCACCTCCATCTATCCCTTCCAGCAGGACCTCCAAGACCTCAGCTGGAAATGGGACAAAGTAGTGGTCTGTAAAGCCTTCGTTGACAGTTTCTGTGGGGACTGCTCTATTATGCCTGGCACTTCTGCCATCCTCAAAGTACCCTAACTTGATATCTAGGAGTTCTGAAAGACTGAGGGACTAGCTCTAAAGCTCATGGCAGAGCCTACCTGTACCAGAGCAGAACCAGCAGACGGGTGGGAGAAGATGAAGGCCAAGTTCCCTAGATCCTTTCATGGACTTCCGGGTGAGGAAGATGGCTTGGGTACTCTCAGGCACTGAGGGCATCGATGCCAGCGGGGCTGAGCACCAGCGCTTGAAGTATGTCAGAGAGGGAGACCACGCCCAGAAGATGCTGGGTCTCATCCACCAACACCAGCCTGTGCACCTGCGGGTCCACAGTATTCAGGGAGGGGCAGAGCCTTTGGCTACAGCAGCTAATAAGGGGAAAGCTTAACACAGCTCAAGGAGCAAAGGACATCTCCTGGGAACAGCTGGCCATGGCTCTGACCACTCAGCTGGCTGTGGATCTTGGCACAACAGCCCTATGAACAGGACCAGACACCTACCAATGCAGATGCCAGAAGTTGGTCATGAAAGGGAAGGCAGGCCAAGTGCCCAGGATACGGGGATGGCGAGAGCTATGCAAAGAAGAGCTAGGCCATCTGTGCGGAGGGCATGCCAGGAGGGGTGCAAGGTACCTGTTCCCGTGCAATCCTGTCAATGACTTCACCCAGGCTCTCGTGGGGCTGGCAGGAGAGAACCCCCTCCAGACACAGCGTCCTCTGCCTCAAAGCTTCGCCCACACTCATGTCCAGATGGTTGTAGGTTTGCTGGGCAGCCAGGTGCTGGGGCAAGGGGAGAGGGGACTAGATGATCTCATTAGCAAGGCTGCAGCCTGGGGGGAATTGCACTCCGACACACTTGCGAAGGGTAGCCACAGATACTTCCCACTGATGGTCACACTACAGCCTCCCTGTAGCACCCCCAGTCCCCTCAGACACTTACGATGACATCAAAGCGGGAGTAGAGGCCCACGACCTGACCTGCAGCAGGGGATGGAGAAGAAAGACAGGGAAAAGCACAGCTCAGAACCAGGGTGCTCTTCAGGGGACATGGGGACGACTTTTGAAATTAGTCCCTTGATAGTCCCCCAGGCTGCTGGCTTAGTCGTGGAGCATCATACTGTCTCTACCTACAGATAGACTTAACATCACTGAGACTTCTGACTTAGGCTCCTGTGAGCTGCAGGGAGAACAAGCATCACCTGTGAAATATACCAGCCTCATAGTGTACCGGCATTAGTCATTTAGGTTCAATTTCTGGTTCACAGGAAAAAGGTACAGGGGCAGAGCCATCTCCAGGAGGCAAGTGGACAAATCTGGACACGGATTTTTTTTTTACCTTGTAAACTACATCTGTGTGTGTGTGCGTGTACATGTGTGTGTGTGTTTGTGTGTACATTGGAGTGCCACACACATGTGGAGGTCAGAGGACAATCTTCAGGTGTCCGTTCTCTCCTGCTATGTGGGTCCTGGGGATTGAACTCAGGTAGCCAGGCTTGGCTGCAAGTGTCTATACCTGTGAAACCATTTCTATAACCTTGGCATATAGAAAAACTAATTCAGACCTTTCAAGTGATTTGGGTCATGAAAATGAGAGGAAAGGGAACAGTATTAGATTTAAACAAACTCCACAGACAAATGAAGAAACAAGAACTATGAACTTCAGTTGAACTTGGCTTGAACAAGTTAATCGTTTTTTTTCCTTCTTTTTTTTTCTTTATAAGTCATTCTTGGGAGAAATGGAAAAATGAGAATAAGTATTGGAAATTGGGTCACAATAAATTATTCATCATTTTAAAAATAACTTTTGTCAAGCCGGGTGGAAGTGGCGCTCACCTTTAATTCTAGCACTGGGGAGGCAGAAGCAGATGGATCTCTGTGAGTTCAAGGCCAGCCTGGTCTACAATAGCTAGTTCCAGGACAGGCTCCAAAGCTATAGAGAAACCCTGTCTTGAAAAATAAAAAAAAATATATAAAACAAAACTAACAAAAAAACTTTTGTCTTTAAAAAAATACTTTAGGGGCCAGTGAGATAGCTCAGTGGATAGAAGAACTGGTTGCAATCCTGACACCCTGAATTTGGTCCCCGGAGCTCACACAGTGGGAGGAAAGGACTGATTCCTGAAAGTTGTCCCCATGTCCTCATATGCACTGTGGCACACGGGCACCCACATGCACACACACACCTAAATAAATAAACAGAATGAAGACCTTTACACACTATCCATTATGACCGCATGTGCATGAGCCACAGAATGAATGTGGAGGTCAGGAGCTGGTTCTCACCTTCCCCCTTGGTGTGTGTTCTGGGGACTGAACGCAGATCACCAGGCTTGACTGGTAAGTGCTTTTACTGGCTGAGCAATCTCAGCTGCCCAGTTATTCAAGGTTGGGTAGCATTAAATACACTTCTTGTAAGAGACAGACTGGAGTGCATAGGGGTGACATGATCCAATGTCTGTAATTTACTTTCTTATTTCGGAAAAATGAGCTGATCTTGGAAATATGTTGTTCTTTATCATCTTATTTCCTTTGAAAATTTTCATATTTGAGACTAAGTTAAAAGCTCTTCACAATATTCAACTTCATTCTATTAATATAACTTTAAATTACCTCTTTTTGTGGATGTAGTGTCTGCGTTCTCACATGTAGGGATATGAGTGTGTGTGATCATATGTGTGTGTTCTCATATGTGTGGGCATGTGTGTGTTATGTGTGTGTTCTCATATGTGTGTATATGTGCGCTCATGTGTGTGTTCTCACATGTGTGGGCATGTGTGTGTATGTATGTATGTTCACGTGAGCATGTGTCTATGTGTGTTTTCACATGGGTGGATATGTGTGTGTGTGCTCATGTGTGTGTTCTCACAAGTTGGCATGTGTGTATGTGGGTATTCTCACATGTGTAGGTGGGTGTGTATTTGTGTATGACCGTGCATGTGCAGAGGCCAGTGATCTTCCTCTATTGCCTTCCACATTGTTTATTCAGGCAAGCTCGCTCACTGAACCTGATACTCAAGAACTCAGCTAGCTACCTAGCCTGCTTTTTGTCCCAGGAGTCCCCTGCTGCCACCTCCTGTGACCGGGGTTTGCAGGCAGGCTTCCAACCACCCCCACTTTTATGAGTGCCAAGAAGCTTGAATTCTGGTCTTTATAATTATTCATGAAGCACTTTATCCACTGAACCATTTCCCCGGCCCCAACTTTGAAATACCTGTAGCTACAGTCTAACTAAAGAGATACTCTTGACATACCTGTGGCTGTAGTCTAACTAAAGAGACACTCTTGAAATACCTGTGGCCAAGTCTAACTAAAGAGATGTTCTTGCTGTTCCTCTGACCTTTCTAGAACAGGACATCGGGGTCTGGCTGGGGGCATAAGATCTCATGGTCAGTTTTAGGGTGAACTAATACCAAACACCAAAAGGATCTTCTGTTTTCTATAACCACAGTCATCTTATTGCAGGTAATCTTACCAACCCTCCTTCGAAGGCAGAAAGGATCAGAGTCCCCTCACACATGGGGCACGGTGGTGCATCCCCTCAAAGTACCAGCATTAGATGCAGATGCAGAGGAACTGCGATGAGTTTGGAGCCAGTGTGGGCTACATAGAAGTTTCTGGGCTACAGGGTGAGACCCTATCTCAAAACAACATCCCTGCCCAGAAAAATATTCCCTTTCACAGTTGGGGAAACTGAGGCTTGGAAAGTTCAAAGCAAGCAGAGACTTCTAATCCCACTCCAACTTGGGCCCTACAGCAGATGACCTGCAGATTCCGGCTCCATCCTGGTCAGGCCCTTCCTTGCCCACCCCTTTGCCCTGGTTGTGGTACCAGATTCATTGACCACAGGCAGTGCAGACACACGCCGGTCCACAAAGATGTCCAGCGCGGTCAGGATCGGAGCTGTTTCCAGAACTACAGCCAAATCTCGGAATGTGCCGATGCCCAGATCCTGGATAGTGCGGCAGAGGAAGGAGGGACGTGGCAACAGGGCGCCCTGTTGGGATGAGACACGGTGGTGATCTCATCAGATCAAGCAGCCCCCAGGGGCTCCAGCTTCTCCCTCCCTTTGCCTGGGCTAGGGCACTTGACCTTCAGTATCTCCCGTGGCTCCCCGCTTGCTCCCACCATCCCAGGCTCACAAATATGTGCAGGAATTTGAGTAGCCGCTTGTGCGTGAGGATGTACAGCACAGCGCCAGAGACCGGGTCCAGGACGGGCAGGCGGTGGATTCGGTTCTTGATGAGGGTATAGACAGCTTCAAACAGACTTCAAAGAATGGAAGCAGTGAGACAAGGAGCAACATGGGAAAGACTCTCCATCTGAAGCCCCCAAACAGGGTACCAGGGCCCCTCATCCCTCTGCTTCCCAGAAGAAGTATGAATGAATACAGAACTGAGTGGGCTAGCACACAGGCAGGATTTAGGAGGCTGAGGCAACCCATAAAGCCCTTGTTGCTGGGCCTGATGACCTGAGCTCAATCCCTGCATCCCAGACAGTGGAAGAAGAGAACCAACTCCTATAAAATGTCCCCTCACCTCCACATGTGAGGCATGATAACACACACACACACACACACACACACACACACACACTCAAGCAAGCAGTAAATGTCACAACAAGAACCTTTGAGACAGACAGAGAAGGGGTAGGGCTCAGGTGAACAAACGAGATGTTTACCTGTCGTTGGGAGAGATAGAGACAAGAGGCTTGAAGCAGCCTTGTAGGTAGATCTCTAAAGAAAAACCCAAGTTAGGCCACAGGAGTTCCCAGTTACAGCACCCTGTCTCCTAACAGCTTCCCTTGCTGCAGGCATTGAGGTTTTCCCGGGTGACCTGTGCCCTGTAGGAAATCCCACCACTGTCCCAGGCCTTGGGCCCTAACTTTAACCCCACAGTCTTCTCCAGCTTACCCCTCCAGGTCTCAATCTTATGTTCTTCAATCTCGTATATCTGGACCTAAAGGCATGGGTGGGACTTTAGGGTCAGGCATGAGTCCCAGAGCATCAGGCCTCCTGAAGATGACACCCCAGAACTCACCAGGGGGGATCGGTAGTAGCGGTGCAACACCAGGATGAAGTCTGTGATGGTGAGCATGCCTGCAGGGTTGCCAGGTGACAAGTTGGGCAAGGTCAGGCCTAGGTGCAAGGCTCTTTGAGGACACCACCCTGCTGGTGTTCTTCCACCAGGGGGGATCCCGCCCGCCTCTCCTCACCTACAAAGCTCTGCTTCTTGCTGTCCCACAGAGGGGCTGCCCTCACACCGTTGGCCACCATGGCAAAGAAAGCCTTCTTAATCTGGGGGGCAGGAACAAACAAAGGCAGGATGAGGACTGGAAGTCCTCATCCTCCCCACCTGCTGTCTCTACCTGGATCCTCCCATGGGGTCTTCATTCTGGTTCTTCTCCACATGAGTCCGCCTCTTTCTCATGACCAGACCACTGCCATCATGATCACCACACAGATAAGGCTGCTTGTGCCCAGAGGCACCGAGAAACCATCACTAGACACAGCAGGGTTTCCGCATGGAGTCGTGTGCATACAGACATGGCACCGTTTTTTGCTCATCTAAGCACTCGGTATTCACATAATGTATTCAGAGCTACAACAATTTCCTCACTAAATTGGATGTTTATTTTGACCCTGTTCTAAGCAAAACTCCCTCTATGCGCTGAGTACACTTAGTTCACATCCTGTTCCTTCTGCCCAGTCTCTTCCGTTTCCCTAACTCTTCCCCTCTTCTCTCTTGTCCTTTTGTTCTCTGTTTCTGTTATGCTGATGTTTGGTTTTCAGGATGGCCAGGAACCTGAGACCCTCCTGCCTCAGTCCCCTCAGTGCTGGGCTTACAAATGCGGACCACTGCGCCTAACTCTCTAGTACACATCCGGTGCTTCACGGAACCAGACTGGGCTCTGCAGATGACACATATACCCCACCTCGAGTGTGTTTGCAACATTTACTCTGCAGTAACAGCGATAACAATGAAGTCAGTTTAGCCAGTGGCAGAACAGCTACCAGAACACTAGCTGTTGTTTCCTGTCTCCAGAGTACCCTCCGCTTGGTCCCGAGTGACACTGTGATGTCTTACACGCACTTCACAGTTAACAAAGTGTTCTTTCCTTGTCCCGGGTTGTCCTAAGACTCCTTTGAAACAGGGAGGAGCCAGCCTCTGGTCCCCAATTTTAGAGATGACGGAGGTAAAGCAACCAACCCCAGGTTTGGCAGATTCAAGGTGACAGAGTGTGGTGGCAGTGAGGGGAGTCCTCGCAGAACGTGCTCTCTCCCTACCCTTCCTAAGACTCTAAGGAGCCCTGGAAAGGGACTTGAAGGGACTATGACTTGATCCATCCAGGAGGTTATGAATGGGCAGCCACAGAGGCCCCAGGCTGGGCCCCGAGTTTAACTAGGGCCAAGTCAGGGTCTTACCTCCAGCGTGGTGTCAAAGATGACCAGTTTGGAGCTGGTGGCCATGGCATCATAGCAGGTGTGTTCCTGCATGAAGTGCATGTAGACTTGGGCCCCAGGCTTCTGCAGCTCGTCATCCCAACTCAAGCTGAGAAGGGGGGCATGTGGGGACGGGCAGAACCGTGGCCTGTCCTCCCCCAGACCTTCGAGCTCACAGTCCCAGGCCTCTGGGTCACTCGTGTTGGAACCCACTGCTGAGGCTGCACCATCGTCGGGCAAGAGGAGGTCCCACCCTGCTGGGGAGGTCTCCACTTCGGCCAAGGGAACAGCTTGAGCCAAGGGTGTGGCCTTGGGGAATGTGGCTTCCTGCCTGGTGGACTCAGCAGCTGGTCCCGACTGGGCACCTGTTGGGGAAGAAGGCAGGGCGGATAGCAACTGCATCTTCCAAAGCACACTCCCTGTACTTTCAGTGATCGGCAGAACTGGGGCACCCGGAGGTTGTGGAGTCTCAGCGTCCTAACAGACAACTCTCTCCCATCTTTCAAGGCGGCTGCACTGGGGCCCTGCCTTGGCTGCAGTTACTGCCTCTCATAAAGGGAGACCGAGGGCACAAGATGAGATCTGTCTAGCTCCATGTGATGGAGAGATCTCAGGTCAGGCCCCACTCAGGAATCCCTGCTGTCCCTGTCACCGCAACTGACCTTGGCCTCACCTTCTCCCAAACATGGTGGCTCTGCTTCCTCCACAGCCTCCTGCCTGGTCCATCTGGAAGCCTTGACACCCCGTGGTGCACGGGTTCTTTCTGGGCTGGTGGCCACAGCTGGTGATAACCATGAGTTTTCTCTTTGTTCTAAGAAGCTCATCTCTGGGAGGATGAAAGGACCTGTTTGATTAGAAGGGCGTGCTACAACAAAACAAACACAATGTCATTAGTGAGGGTATTGGGAGCTTTCAAATACCCCTCCCCAGACATATTTTTCCTTTTCTGTTCATAGAAATCTTCTGAGGCAGATACTGTAAATCGGAATAGTATCCCTATTTAGCAACAAGGGACCAGAAACTCAGAGAGGTTAAGCAATTTGCCAAAAATCACACAGCTGGAAAGTGGTAAGGTTAGCACTGGGGTTCAGATCTTCATCACAGAGGAAAAGGAAGGTGGGGGGGGGACACACGCTGGGGAAAGGAAGGAGGGAGAAGGGAGGAGAAGGGAAGGGTCCTCTCTTGACAAAAACCAAGCTAGGAGTTAGGGGTTGGGGTTCAGAAATGTGGGAGACAAGGGAGCCATTGAGAAGAGGCTGGTCCCACAGGCAGCAATGCTTCACCCACCTTGACTCTCTGGACCCCCTCTGTGGCTCCAGGTCAGGGTCTATGGAATAAAGTGTCTGCTTTGTTGTGAAAAAGCTTCCTGTTCTAAAGTCCCTGGCTTGTCCCCTTTAAGAAGCACCCCCACCCTCACACCACGTGTATACAGATATGTACAACATACACACTTGCACACTCCTGACAGCCTTAGAATCCCACACAGGCACGTACACGCAAGATACATACATGCACGGATCCGGCCCGCTCACACCCACAGAGTACAGTGCACGGGTCAAACACACGCGCGCGGGTCAAACACACGCAGACACGGCCACATGCTTGTTGTCTTTCTACATCCCAGCGCCGGCCCCCTGGGACCCCAGTACCCCAGGCAGTGTGTGTTTCAGCTCAGGCTCCATGCGGCCAGCTCTAGTCCGCTAGCGAGTGCGCGACAGGCGGCGGCGGGGTGGCACTATTCTGGGCTGGCCCCTGGCAGCGTGACCTCAGGGATCGGGTTCTCTCTGATTGTCAGGTCTTGAGAGGGAGCGCTCAACCGCAGTTGTTTTCCTCACCGCGGCTTGGGGGCGCTGCGGAGGTGGAACTCTTATCTTCAAACTGAGAGTTCAAAGGAGGAAGGTTGACAGTCTTCACTTTCTCCTCCTTGCAAACTTCCTTAGCCGAGGGTGGGATGAGTTAGGAAGGATACCCTCGAGGCTGGAAGTAGGTGAGGGGGCTGTGGGTGGTCCTGATAGAGCAGCCAGGGGATATCTAGATATTCTCCCTTGGAGTCCCGCCGGCCAATTCAGGGTGAAAGATGAAAGTGATGGAGAGGGCGAGTCAGGCAGGTCGGCACTCTTCTGGTCATCTCAAAGGTGCGAAATGGGATTGAGAGCAAGGGCTCATATCTGTGTGCAGAGGGAACAACACCTGAGTCGATCTGTGGTTGGGAGATAAGAGAGTATGCGGGAACCCAGCCCCTAACCCACCATGAGTACTGGCTGTGCATTTCCCTGCGCCAGAGGGGAACCCAGCCTGTCCGGTGGTGGCGGTGGCAGCTCACCCCCTTCCTGAGCATTCCTAGGGCCTGAGTCAGAGTTCCAAATGGGGACCGCTGACCCAGCTGCTCTAGCTTCCCTTTCCCTGCCCTCCCCTCCTCTTGTCATTCCAGTCTCTTCCATCCGGACCCCATGGTCCTAGAATGGACACTCAGGAATAGACTATTGCATTTCCTGCTGGATTTACTGAACGTGTTTCCTTTCCTCCTTCAAAGCACCTGCAGCTGCCTCTGAGGGGAGGGGGGGCAGAACTCTGCAGAGAGAGGAGTCTTTGATGGTGCAGGAGGGTTTCTGGAGCCTGGGTCTGTTGCTAGATAGTGGAACTTCTGAGGCACAGCAAATGGGGCCAGCTCAAAGCACAGGGGGCCGTCAGCACGTGCTTAGGCGTTGCAGACGACAGACACTCCCTGCCATGTGTTGTGGAAATATGACAATGGTCCACAGCTTGCCAGGGTGCGATGTTTCCCTTGCTAGCTGCTAGTCAGTCTCTAAACTGACTAGCATTTGCTTTAGGTTTTTAAGGAGCACCATTTCCAAACACAAAATTCAGATAGATAGTTGGTTGTCATAACAAAGACCCGATTTAAGAATGCCTCAGAAGAGCAGAGAAGGCAGAGGCAGGTGGATCTCTGTGAGATCCTAGAGAGACCCTGTCTCCAAAACAAGCAAGCAAGCAAACAATGAATGCCTCAGGAGATTAAGAGGTGGCTCAATGAGTAAGAACTTAGCCTTGTAAGCTTGAGGACCTTAGTTCAAATCCCCTGAGCCCACAGAGAAAGTTAGGTGTGGTCACTTTCTGTGAAGGTGTGGGAATAGAAGGATCACTGGGGCTTTCTAGTCTCCAGACTAGTTTCAGGTTTAGTGAGAGACCCTGTCCCGGGAAGGATTAAGGCAGTGACTGATAAAACAGAACACCTAACATCTTCCTCTGGCTTCTGAAAATGCATGCGTACACTACACTACCTCTCTCTCTCTCTCTCTCTCTCTCTCTCTCTCTCTCTCTCTCACACACACACACACACACACACACGCACAAGAGTGAGAAAGAGAGAGAGAGTACTTCAAACAATAATAGTCTCTAGGCAGTCTAGATCTGATAGGGTGGTTTTGAACTCATTCAGAGCATCTTCCATCTTGAATATAAGATGGCCATCCCAGCTTCTACCTTACCCTTGCACTAGCATTCCAGCCAGAAGAAAGGAAAAGGGGAAAAGAAAAGAATTCAAGCATCTTCTAAGCCCTAAAGTGGAAGTTACTCCCTCGCTTTCACTTATGGCTAAATGACCAAATTTAGCCACGAGGTCATGTTTGGCTTCAAGGGGCAGGGAGCTGAGGATCTCAGTTATTATTATGGGCAGCCATTTCAGTTAAAATTCAGTCCTACCTCGAAAAGTCAAGAAAACTAGACAGTAGGCCCATCTGGCGGTCTCTATTACGGGATGTTTTCGTTCCATCATCCAGGCACGGAAACGAACCCTGAGGAAACAGGCAATGCTCTCCAAGGCCATTTGGCAAGCGGACAGCCAACATAGACCTTAATTGGGTCTGGCTGATCCCCAGAGGGACTTTTCATCACATCCAGCCAACATATTTTAGCCACCCAGGGGCCAGCAATCAAATGAGCTGAAAGATATTTGCACAAGGAAGGGCAGCTCTGCACCAAGGAGGACGCAAAGGACACCTGCCACGGGGCACGATGCTCCAGATCCCTGCGCATCACGCAGTTAGGGAAGACTTTCCAGAGGAGGAGGTCCTGTGTGGAACACGGAAACTGGAGCCTCCTAGGAGAAAGCGGTGGTGTGATTTGAACCTGCTCTGAATCTGTGCAGGGGACATGAGGTTGTGCTGGGGGAGTTGGGGTGGCTTTTCCAGCTCCACTGTATCATGTCCACAGAGCGGACGTCTCACGCAACCAGTGTAAACACAACAGTGTCAGCTACTGCTGTTACTATCAAAGCCCTACAAGAGAGAGACACTCAGGTTATCAGTAGAGGGCACTGGAAGAGGCAGCAACGGTGGGGCGGGGACTCCAGTCCTTGCCCAAGGTGTTCCAAGGCAGTGGGATTGGTCAGAGGGCACACACGGAGTAGGAGATTTCTGAACTAGAAATGAAGTTCAGTGATAGGCAGCATTGATCTCAAATGTGTGAGAACCCGAATTCCAGGATTACAGCATACAAAGAAAGGAAAAGGAAAGAAAATGAAGAGGAATGAGAAGAGATATGGGAATGAACAGAAGAGAAGATGACTGGGAATGTACCTCAGAGTGCTTGCCCAGCCTGCCTGAAGCCATGGTTTGATCCCCAGCTCCTCATAAAATCAGCATCATGGTGCATACTGGTGATCTCAGCACTCAGGAAGTGGAGGCAGGGCGTCAGAAATGTAAGGGCATCCTTAGCTACATAGGGAGTTCAAGACAGCCTGGGATATATGAGACCCTGTCAAACACACACACACACACACACACACACACACATACACACACACACACACTCACACACAAACAGACAAACAAACAAACAAACAAAAAACAGCCGGGTGGTGGTGGCGCACGCCTTCAATCCCAGCACTCGGAAGGCAGAGGCGGGAGGATCTCTGAGTTCAAGGTCAGCCAGGTCTACAAAGCGAGTTCCAGAACAGTGAGCTACACAGAGAAACCCTGTCTTGAAAAAAAAACCCACAAATAAATGTGCCAAGGAAAGGTGAATTCCTTTTAGAGCCGAACAAGTTTTCTCAGAGAGCAATACCAGTTTGAGAGAGAGCAGGCAAGAACTCCAAGTCTAGAGAATCCTGGGGTGTGAACAATGTTTACATGGTACCATTGGCTGTGGTTTCTCAAATTTGGAGCCAAATAAGCCTTCCAGGAGTTTTAAGGGTGTCAGTTTGGCAAAGAATCCACAGACGTAACCATCAAGGCCTCTCTTGACCCTTCTCTCCAGTTATCACCTACCCTGCATGTCTCCAATAGCTGGAAGACAAGGTATGCCACCCACACACAGCTGCAGTGGATACTGGGTAAGGGCTAGCTTCTCATGGGCAAAGCTTCCCCGTACGGGAAGCTGAGGTCCAGAGAAGAGACAGCAGTCAGTAGTCAGGCGTGTCGCAGGGACTTAGGGGTTGTTAATATCCAGTGGCCTCTGTATATTGGTCATCCTTCCCTATTCTGGGATGCATTAATGATCCTGTTCCTCTTCCACCGTCATTAATGGACATTATGAAGGACAGGTTAAGCTATGGGACATAAGAACAGGGTCATCTGGTAATGGGATACTCATGCCTCAGAGAACTGATGTCCAGTTGGAATGGACTCACTGCTCTCAGACGATATGAATGTTTTCTTCTGGTGGGGTAGGCAAGCCCATGGATTCTTCTCTCTTTTTTCCTCTGTCAGTAAGACCCCACAATTACATTTCCCAGCTTCCTTTGCAGATTTTGTGCCCATGTGACTAAATCTGGCCAATGAGATTTCAGCAACATTATCACGTGCAAGTTTATAAGAGTGCCCTTGGAAAGCAGAAACACCCCATAGGCCCCTAATGGAGTTTATTATATGATAGTTAGCACCGGCTTAACCATTAGATCACCATGGTGGAAGACGTAGGTTGAAAACGGCAGAACCTCCTCAACCCTCATCTAGATCTACTTACCTATCTTCATCTAATTTGTGTTGCTCTTACAGAACATTCCAGACTGGGTAATTTATTTATCATGGATCTGGAGGTAGAAGGAATCCAAGATCAAGAACCTTCAGCCATCAGGGACTTCATGATAGAAGGCAGAAAGGCAAGGGAACAATGCTTTAGTGTAAGAGAAAGCTGAACTCGCTCAAATGGAAAACCTACTCTCAAGATAACAAGCCTACACTCATGAATGAATGCAGCATTGATCCATTCCCAAGGGAAGACTCTGCCCTCATCTCAGTATAGTCAAATAGGTGAGACCTTTCCAGCATATGAACGCTGGGGACGCAGTCAGGTCATAGCATATCCCCAACCCCATCGGTATCAGGCTTTCTTAGTTCTGGACAGATATGTTGGAAACAAATTGCCTTGTTGGAGCCACCGAGAAGTCGAACCTTTGTTCAAACTGCCAAGCCTTTCTCTGGCTAGCATGTGTACACCATTGAAGTGGGCTAGGCTTAGCAGTTCCCGTGTGCTGATAGAATACTATGCAATGCTCAGTATCTCCCAGACACTGCAAAATGCCTCACAGGCAGCTGAACATGTGGTCCCTTGTGGCCCTGTGAGGTGAACCGTTTTATTACTTCTGTTTTGTAAATAAGGAAACAGAGGCAAAAACAGGTTAAGTAACTTGATAAAAATATCAAGTGATGGAGACAAGACTAACATTTCCCATTTCTGGATCCCAGCAGCCATCACTGACATGTGAGAAGACTTGTGCAAAGTTCAGGCCTGGCAGCTACTGGGTGCTCAGTAAGTGGCTACTATTGCCCAGCACCACGCCATCTGCTCCCCACATCCCCAGACTTCCAGTTCCAAAAAGGCAGACCATGTGGGATAGCTCGGATTCCCACCTCCACAGCCATCAATTGAGCTGACCTCTAGCGGGGACAGAGCTGTATGACTCTGAAAAGCCTGTGGTTTTCCATTTAACAGGGTTCTACCCTTCCCTGCCCTGCCTCGACCCTGCCCGGGCCCTGCCCCCTTCTCTGCACCTGCTTCGTGACCACTGCTCCCACACCTGCTCTCGCTGCCAGCCCCACCCCACCCATCCCCTTGGGCAAGGTGAATCAGCAGAAGGCGCTGCCCTCAGCTATAGACTTGGTGATTGGTTTTCATCTCTGGCGGTGGAGTTATGTTTCGTGTAACCCTACTTCTTGGCTGTCTTGCACACTGGACATATAATAAGGGCTGCGTGCCTTGACCCTTGGGTGAATTTGGCAGCCGTCACTGCAGAGCAGATTTGTCTGGCACATGAGGTCGGAGATCCTGTTTAAAGTGTTACTTTATTATGTCAAAGGGATGAAAGCACCTTGAGGAGGTTGAGGGGAGTGCCCTAGGTAAAATCTACCACTGATGAGTTGCAAATAGAGTAGCCTGGGCCTAAGTGGTCCAGACACTGAGAAAGTGTCCTCTGTGATGTCACCAGGCACAGAGCCCAAAAGTTCTGCCCACCCTGTCTATGGCTGGAGAACAGCACGGGTGTAGAGTCCCACGGACCTGGAAAGAACCAGTGTCTCGTTAGTACCATCCAGGGAACCTCACGGGCTTCCCCAGGACCTTTTTCTGGAGGGATACCGCGGACGGTTGTTAGTATCCAGAATGTCTTTGCCTCTCTTTGGGCAAACCTTCAGGTCTCCCTTCAGGGCTTCAGAGATGTTCTCTGTCTCTGTCTCTTTCTTTCTCTGAGAAGGCACATGCACGGCAGAGGTTGACAGCAACCTCTTTCTCAACAGTTCTCCATCTCTTTTTAAAATTTTATCTCCTGGGCTGGAGAGATGGCTCAGTGGTTAAGAGCGTTGCCTGCTCTTCCAAAGGTCCTGAGTTCAATTCCCAGCAACCACATGGTGGCTCACAGCCATCTGTAAAGAGGTCTGGCGCCCTCTTCTGGTCTTTGGGCATGCACACAGAATATTGTATACATAATAAATAAATATTTAAAATAAATAAAAAAATTTTATCTCCTGAATTTCTCACATTTTAAATATTCACTTTTGTTTGTTTTAATCATATGCACCTGTGTGACTGACTGCGTGGGCGTGTGTAAGTAAGTACGGATGCCTGTGGAAGTCAGAAGAGGACATCAGATCCCCTAAAGTTGGAGTTACCGGACTGGTGTGAGCTAGCCAACATGGGTGCTGAAACAGAACTCCAGGCCTCTGGAAAATCACCTAGTGCTTGTTAACCATGGAGACATCTCTTTAGCCCTTCACCTTACTTTTGGGGACAGGGTGTCTCACAAACATGGAGCTCACCAATTTGGCTAAACTGCTGGCCTGTGAGTGTCAGGGATTTGCCTTTTCCCCACCCTTCCTACCCCAGTGCTGGTATCACAGGCACACATGCCTGCTGTTACTTGGGTGTGGGGATCTGAACTCAGGCCTCCATGCTTGCTTGACAGGCACATTACTGACTGAACCATCTCCTGTCCCCTGAGAGTGTATCGAAGTCCTCAAATACTTACATAATGCTGAGATCCGACACAAGATGGCGTTTGGTCCTCAGCCATCATCTGAGTGTACAGGCATCCACAGCTGCACCCATCACCCATCTGGTCCTCAGTTTGGTAAGCCACACAGGTTGATGCTCATTTCTGTCATCTCTTTTCCTCTCTCCATATCTGGCCTCCTCTTGAGCACATTTGATATTTTCGTTGCCCCTTTGCTATGCTAAGTCGCAGGAAATTTCTCGAGATTTTCAAATTTGGTATCTTTCCTGCATTGCTGCTGGTACTAGAACCATTCTGCTGTTCACCTAGCAGGTTGAGCCTGGAACATTCTGGAAGGCTCCAAAGATGTATGTCCCCAGACCACCTCTGCTCTCAGATCCCACAAACCTGGTGGGGAGCTCTCCTTTCAGGGACTCCCCAGTTTTCCCACTGGCTCTTATTTTGTAGTCTCTTGTCGTGTGTGTGCCTGTGCATGCATGTGTGCGTGCGTGTGTGTGCACATGTGTGTGCATATGTGTATGCCTGTGTGTGTGCGCGCCTGCGTGTATGCCTCTGTGTGTGCGTGCGTGTGTGCATGCCTGCGTGTATGCCTCTGTGTGTGCGTGCGTGTGTGCATGCCTGCATGTATGCCTGTGTGCGTGAGTGTGTGCATGCCTGCGTGTATGCCTGTGTGCGTGCGTGTGTGTGTGTGCATATGTGTATGCCTGTGTGTGTGTGCGCGCCTGCGTATGTGCCTGTGTGCGCCTGTGTGCGTGTATGTGTGCACGTGAGTGTGTGCATATATACACATGTGCATGTGCAGGCTAGAGGACAACCTTGGGTGCTCTACCGCAGGACCCATACAGCTTGACTTTCAAGGCAGGGTATTTCCTTGAGCAGAAGCTCACCAACACAGCTAGGCTGGGCCACCAGAGAGCCCCAGGGATCCTCCTGTCTCTACCTCCCCAGGGCTGGGATTATAAGAGAGCACTAACTGCATCCAGACAGAAAACAGACGATGGTGAGAATGATGGGCCCTGAAGCAAAGTCGCTGTGCATAAGAGAAACAGGGAAGGGTGAACCTGTGCTGGACAGCCCAGCTGAACCTGGTTATTGGAGGATGTTATTGGCGAATCCAGGTTGGACAGTGGAACTGAACTTGACAATCATTTTAACTAGGTATTCCCTGACCCCCAACACACCCCCCAAGACTCTGGGCTAGATAAGGATTTTCCAGGGACCAACAGCTGGGCTGTGGGATGTTTCCTTGTGGAATAAATCGCAGGCAATGTTGGTCTCTTCCTCTGTGGCGGTTGCAGGACGTGGGACAAGGACCCCAGAACTCTATTGCCACCTCTGTATTTGGGAAAATGGCTAAGATAAAAGGAAAACATACCAGAGTTCCTGGTTTAAATTAAATAAAAGCCGGCCCTCTTCCTGTGCCCCAGGGATCCAACCAATTTCCAAATTAGTTAAAGCAAATTCAATTGAGTTCACCATGGCATGTGGCTGAAATTATTCTAATGTCTTCTGAGAATTAATTCGGGGTCTCTCCACCTTCCCTGAGAGTGCCCCCAAGGCTCAGCCCTCGGTTCTGCAAAAGAGAAGTAAAATCAGGTTATAAAAATAAAAGTCACCTCTAGGCCAGGTTCAAGCTCTCACCTACAGAGCTGCTGTGTGGCTGTCCTCAACAGTTCTAGTTCACCACGAACAACAGCGAACTCTGCGGTAAGGCTGAAGTTACCTCTCAGTGGTTCCTCTCTTTCGCATCAGGCTCTAGGTTCAGCTCCGAGCACCAGAAGCCCAGAAGCAAGCAAACAAACCAAAAAAAAAAAAAAAAAAAAAAAAAGCCCAACAAATTTTGGGTAGAGTGTAGCTTCCTTGTTTTAGGGTGTCAACAGAGTTCTTGCTCGGCCTGGCCGCAAACATGCCTGTACTGGTCACGTGACTCTCAGCGAATCACAGCGAATATTCACTGAGCCTTGATCCCCACATTCCTATAATGGAAGTAGTAATATCCCCCTCAAAAGTTCAAAAATTTTAACACCACCCAAGGGAGCACATTACGATTCTTAACAGTAGCAAAATTACAGTTATGAAGTAGCAACAAAAGTAACTTTATGGTTGGGAGTTAGCACGGTATGAGGAACTGTATTAAAGGGTTACAGCGTTAGGAAGGTTGAGAACCACTAATCTAGAGAAAGAGAGAAACAACTTTCCCCAGAACAGCCCTGGACCCCTGGTTCAATCTGTCCCTTCCCAGGACTTTGACCACAGCCTCTGGGGTCCAGTCAGCCCCTCCACTGACCCGCAAGGAGCTTTCCTGTCTCTAGCGCTGAAGAGATGAGGCTGAGTTCTTCTAATTTGTTTAGGATATGGCGCCCTCTGCTGGCCTCTGGGATCCACCACACAAGGATTGTGGGATTTAGGACTCAGCCAGGTCCACTCTTCCCTGTCCTGTGGGGAAAGCGCCAGACTTGGAATACAAAATTAGCACTCAGCTCCCAAGACCAGAACTTTGGCCTTCCTGGAGCGCACCGTTGCTGGGATTAAAAAAAAAAAAAAGCCAAAGACCGACAAGTTGCCAGATTGGGTCCTCCAGCCTCTCAGGTGTGCCAGACGCATAGAGACCCCTAGTTAAGGGTGAGAGACCAGCTTGGGTTGTCCTTTGTTGTGCTCAGAGACACTGGGTCCTGTTGATGCCCCTGGAGTGCCGCCCTTCCCCCTCAAAGCAGGTGTGAGTTTAACCTCTGGGCACAGGTCCTGTCCCCCAGGTGCCATCACCACTTGACTCTCAGTGTATCTGCTGTATCTGTGTTCCATGTACACTGTTATGATTTAGCACCTAAAGTGAGTGCCTCATTTTAACTTAAAGTTCCAAGGTGATGGAGCCATAGATACCTCTGGCTCTTTGGGAATTATCCTCATTTAGTGCAGGAATATTTGATCCTCACCCTAAATTCTTCACTTAAAAAAATATGGGCCATAGAGAGATGCTCTGTAGTTGGAGAGAGAGAACTTGATGCTCTTCCAGAGGAGCTAGGTTTGGTTCTTAGCACTCACGTCAGGCAGCTCACAACCACCAGCTCCTTTGGCCTCTGCAGGCAACTGTGCTCATGTGACATATGCACATAGGCATAATAGAAACAAACTTAAAATAATAAGAATAATAACAACCATTATCTCGTCTGAGTGTGGAGTGCAAACCTGTAATCCTGGAACTTGGGAAGTGGAGGAAAGAGGATCAGCAATTAAAGATCAGCCTCAGCTACATTGCAACTTTGAGGCCAGGCTGGGGTTGTAGGAGATCCTGTCTCGTAAAATAAAATAAAATAATAAAACAAACAAAATAAAATAATTTTGAAGAAGATGCCTAGTACCTTTTTTTTTTTTCTTTTTGAGACAGGGTCTCTCTGCATAGCTCTGACTGTCCTGGAACTCACTATGTAGACCAGGTTGGCCTTGAACTCAGAAATCCACCTGTGTCTGCCTTTTGAATTCTGGAGTTAAAGGCATGTGCCACCACGCCTGACCCTGGTATCTTTTGGTACTGGTCTTTCTCTGTGCCTTCAGGATGCTGTCTAATCCTTAGACAGCTTGGGGTAGTTGACCCCGAAGGATAAGATCCTCAAGGAAGGCACAGGCCAGCTAGTTCTCTGCCTACATTTTCAGAACTAATAAGTGGTTTTTCTGAATTTTATCATACTCTGGTGTCTTAGTTAGGGGTTTCTGTGAAGAGAAGCCATGACCACAGCAACTCTTATAAATGAAACCATTTATTTGTGATGGTTCACTTACTCTGTAGAGGTTCAGTTCATCATCATCATGGTGGGACATGGGGACATGAGGCAGACATGGTGCTGAAGAAGTAGCTGAGTGTCCTACATCTTGATTTGCAGGCAACAGGAAGTGGTCTGAGACACTGGGTGATAACTTGAGCATATATGAGACCTCGAAGCCCACCTCTTTGGTGACACACTTCCTCTAACAGAGCCACACCCACTCCAACAAAGCCACACCCCCTAATAGTGCCACTCCCTTTGGGGGCTTCCACATCTGAATTCAACTGAAAAGATCTTGCTTGCCTTCTGAAACGTAAAGCAAAATGACCCAAAGTGGTAGGTAAGCTGTAATAGTGGAGTTAGGGTCTGAGCAGTGGAAACACTTGGTGTGCCGGGGAAGCAAACAGTGGGCATGTGAGCGCAACAAGTGGGACTTGTGACAAAAGTAGGGGCAAATGTGGGATACGGGCATGTCAGGAGGGCATTCTTGAGCATGCTGGGTATCTTGTGGTTCACTCTGGGCACGACATCAGCAGTGGTGTCTCCGTAGGAATCTGATTTGCATTGGGTGGCTTGTCTAGGACATGCCAGTGTGGGGTAGACAGACTGGGGAGTGAGTGGGTATTGGGGAGGGGGTTGGCATAGTATCACAAGCGGGAATGAGCATCTCACTCCTGATGGTGATCATGGCTCTATGGATCCATGTAGGAAGGAGTGCAGTCGGCAGGTGTAGGTCTCCAGTCATCTGGTCCTCCAGAATCAAAGCCTGGGTGGCAGAAAGTGTCGCTGACCTTGCTGGGGCTGCCCACACAACCAATGACAAAGACGGTAAAGCCATGACCCTTTCAGCTTGGCAAGGGACACTACAAACTCTCTCAGGTACTCTGGGCTCCTGGGTAGGGAATTGGTTGAGGCTTCGTGGGCCCAGCCCTATACCTTCCCATCTTTTACAGAAGTAACTCAGAGCAAACCGCTTACACTCCAAAGTCATCTCAACACTGGAGTTGACAAAACCCATCCTGTTACCAATCCCTTTTACACGCCCAAGGTGGCCTCACTTCCCACTTGGTGAGTCTCCATATGAATCCGAGATGTGAGACTTACCTGGCTCACGGGGAACCAGCCTCTGGCCAAGAGGTGCTGACTTGGAATGGAGGCGCCATCAGAGGGAAGCGTAAGGTTGGTCTGTGGGGCTCAGTGATAGCCTTCCTGCGTGGGCTGCGCCCTCACTCAGTCAGAAGGAACAACTGGAGGCCATGGGCTGAGGGGCGGAGAAGAACGGCAAAGAGTGGTATGTGGCAGGTGTATCGGGCCCAGTGCCATGTTCACCTGGGGCTCCACAGGCATTTATGAAGCACACACTCTGGGCCAGGCCTGTGCCAAGGGAGAAATGCTTAGAGAAATTCAGCAAGTCTCTGACCATGACTGTCCCTGAAGAACACTTAGCCTGACGAGTTTGAAACATTTTCCTAATTAATTCCCCACCTATTTGTTTTTCCCCAATTAAATAGCTGATGTTTTAATAACAAAATTAGCAAGGCTGGGATGTGACTCCGTTGGTAGAGTCCTAGTCTAGCATGTAGAAGGCCCCAGGTCCAATCCCCGTCATCGTAGAAACCTGGGATGGAGATCACACCTATAACCCCATCACTGGGGAGGTGGAGGGGGTGCACTAGAAGCTCAAGGCCATCCTTAACTACTCAGTCTGGGCCAACTGAGACGTTGGGGAAAAGGCATTACATTTGGGGCTCTTTTCATCACTTGGCACAATCTTATAGTGGACGTTTCTGGTTCCAATACAATAAGCATACTTCACATTTTAAAGCCTGTGTAATTTTTTGAGGGGGTGGGTGTGTGAGGCTTGAGATAGGATTTCTCTGTGGCTGGCGCCTGTGTAATAGTAAACATGGCTACTTGCGGCTATTCAAACACTCAAAAATGTATTTAGAGTTTCACATACAGACAGGGATTCCCCTCCCCCTTTGAGTAACTTCTTTTGATTGCAATTCAGAAGTCCTATGAGGTGTCTGATCGCTGTTGGCACCATCTCCAGAAAGCAAGGCCAGATGAACAGCTCCGTCCCAATGCACAAGGGCTTTCTCCGCGCCTCCTCGAGGCTTTAGTTTTGGAGCCCCTAAGCCGTACTGCTAGCTTTACAAGCTGGACTTCATTCTGGGTTCACCCCCCGCCCCCCACGCCGTGGACAAGCTTTTATTCTTTCCTGAGGAACCGTGTGCCATTGGCCAGGAGATGGCGCTGTGGCCTTGTCCTTGGGTGAGGTGGCTCTTGGAGTTAACCAGGGTGTGGAGTTAACCACCAGGGCCTGGAGAGGGCCCAGCCTAGGAATCCGATGGACTCTCCAACTTCTGGTCTAAGCTTAGAAGACCTGGTTGGGTGAGGAAACGCTACTATATCCAATAAGCTTCTGTGCTTGTCCTCCACTGAAGAATACCGTCCCCTTTCTGGTAAAAAGTCCAAGAAAAGACAGCAGTCCAAAGTTAGGAAGTGTCACCCTCAGGTAAGAGATTCACCTCAAATCCTCTAACACAAAGGGGAGAGAAAAGAGGAGAAACATACACACACCCAACCTAAATGCTTTATTTCCTCCAAAGCAGATTTAAAGTGCTGGGAAGTGGAGGGCTTGCAGGAGGTATCAAAGATCTTGGGGGAAGTTGGAGTTGAACGGGGCTGTTGGAGACTTGAGGTCAGAGAATACAGGAGGGAGTGGGCGGTCCGGAGCTTAGGGTTTGACCAAGAGCTACTTGGACAGCCAGGACTTTTACTGGATACAAAATTCAAAAAGGCTGAGAGACAAGCAAGAGTTAAACTGGGCTGGGACATGAGGATGCCAAGAAAATCGCAGGTTGTATTTGGCCAATGGGTGCCAGTGAAAATTTCACGGCAAGGAAATGGTGGGATGATGTTTGAGCATCAGCAAAACTGACCTGGGGTTTAGCTCACTTGGGGTTTTTCTTCCTGCTTTCTAGAAGACATTTCTATTATTGATCTCCTAGAGGGGTTGATAAGTATGCCACTATCTGCCTCCTGGGGTTTCCCTTACCTTGACTTCAGTGAAGCTGCCAGGCTCTTTGCCTCTGTCTGCAGCCCCTCCTCTGTCTCCTCTGCATCCTCATCCCTCATTTAGCTATGACTGACCGTCCTTCCTCAAGGCTACTCTCAGCCCCATCCTGTCCCCTGGAAAATCCAGGGTAATTGTACCCTACATCACAATGACTCAGCCCATAGATCTAACTAATTGCACCCTACAGCCCTCTGCTACAGGCCCGTATATCTAACTGCCTGCCTGACAGATCTTCATGAATGTTTACTTTGGAAGTATCTCGAATTCACAACCCAAACTCCCTGACACAGCCTTACCCAATGTTGATCCTCCCTAAGTTAACACTCTTAGCAGGATAAATGACACTTTACTGTTAGGGGTTAAAACTCTGAGGCATCCTGATGTTTCTCTATAGCATATAGACAGGCCTTCCTAAAGGTCAACCCTGTTTTCTGCAGTTCCATGAGGTTTTTATAGACTTGGTTCAAGGACCATGTAGAACTCAAAGGTTGCCCATATTGAAGATAGAAGGATATTTCTAGGCCGGACATGTGATGTACCATAGGGCCCTGCGTTCAAATCTCAGCACTGCAAGGAAAGTAAGACAATGAATTTCTTTCTACCTTTGTGGCTTTCCTATCTGTAAAAATAAAATCTGACCATGTGTCTATATAAACACACACACACACACACACACACCTTTGTTCTCCAGTGAAAATAGCAAATACAGAAAAGAGCATAAAACAAGTGTACAATTAATTGCACACCAATGAAACAAACTTCTGTGAAAAGACACAGACTTTTGCTAGCGATCCTTCTCCACGGGCGCCTAGAGACACAACTGCCTCCTTCTCTCAGCCTCAGAGCAACTACCCAAAATTTTTACAAACTGCTCTTGGCTCATCCCGCTTACCAATGTTTGACCTCATGAGCACAGGAAAGTTCTCTGCATCCACTAGACACCACTCTTTGGATCTCATTTCTCGGACTAGTCCTAGGCAGTCATAGGCATAGTCATAGGCATGCTCTCCTGAGCTCCTGGGCAGCCCAACCAGGAGGAAACATGAAATGATCCTTCCTGTAGTCTGTGCTGCTTGTGTGATTCGAATGCTGTGTTTTGCAGGGTTATGTTCAACCCTTCATGTCTACAAAGTACAATCTGTGTGGGCTGTCCCCATTCACCCTGTCCACTTTTCATTTCAGTACAGTATATATTATATGAAATAGTGACTAACGTAAGGGTTCTGAGCATGCTCGCGAGGGGCCAGGCCCAGTGGGTTAGATGGACCGAATACATTGCCCACGAGGGATAGACTCGGTTGAGAGAGGGTTTATCTACAGCCTCATGGTAAGTTGAGCATTTGTAAGTTGCCTGTCACCTAAACACTGGAGCACAACTTTGCATCTTTTGGTTTTTATATGTGTTAGGTCTCTTGTACTACAAAACTCTCCTTCCACCTCTTTTTCTTCCTATTGGCAATGAATTTGGCTTGTAGCACTCCATGGCTTTTGAAACAATAATTAAAAAAAAATTCTGGGTCAGGTGGTAGGGATGCACGCTTGTAATCCCAGCACTTGGGAGGCAGAGGCAGGCAGATCTCTGTGAGTTTGAGGCCAGCCTGGTCGGTCTACAGAGTGAGTTCCAGGACAGGCTCCAAAGCTACAGAGACTCCCCCATCTCGAAAACAAAACAACCCCCATGAAAACCAAATAAACAAAAAAGATCACTCTCATGACTAGAGAGCTTTTCTTCATCTGATCACCCCAAATCCCTGAGCCTAATCGCCTACCAGACTTGTCACATGCTTGCTGTCCCCACCTGTGCACCCCCATGCTCGCTGTCCCCACCTGTGCACCCCATGCTCGCTGACCCCACCTGTGCACCCCCAAGCTCGCTGACCCCACCTGTGCACCCCTATGCTCGCTGACCGCACCTGTGCACCCCCATGCTCGCTGACCCTCACCTGTGCACCCCCATGCTCACTG